>NW_028318197.1:7135000-7406747 GCF_062004578.1 Staurois parvus | reverse complement strand
TTCCTCCCTCCCTCCCCCCTCCCTCCCCCCCTCCCCCTTCCTCCCTTCCTCCCTCCCTTCCTCCCTCCCTCCCTTCCTCCCTCCCTCCCTTCCTCCCTCCCTTCCTCTCCCTCCCTCCCTCCCTTCCTTCCTCTCCCTCCCTCCCTTCCTCTCCCTCCCTCCCTTCCTCTCCCTCCCTTCCTCTCCCTCCCTCCCTTCCTCTCCCTCCCTTCCTCTCCCTCCCTCCCTCCCTTCCTCTCCCTCCCTCCCTCCCTTCCTCTCCCTCCCTCCCTCCCTTCCTCTCCCTCCCTCCCTCCCTCCCTCCCTTCCTCTCCCTCCCTCCCTCCCTCCCTCCCTTCCTCTCCCTCCCTCCCTCCCTCCCTCCCTTCCTCTCCCTCCCTTCCTCTCCCTCCCTCCCTCCCTCCCTTCCTCTCCCTCCCTCCCTCCCTCCCTTCCTCTCCCTCCCTTCCTCTCCCTCCCTTCCTCTCCCTCCCTTCCTCCCTCCCTTCCTCTCCCTCCCTTCCTCTCCCTCCCTCCCTTCCTCTCCCTCCCTCCCTTCCTCTCCCTCTCCCTCTCCCCCTCCCTCTCTCCCTCCTGCCCTCCCTTCCTCTCTCTCCCCCCCTCCCTCTCTCCCTCCTGCCCTCCCTTCCTCTATCTCCCCCCCTCCCTCTCTTTCTTGCAGCAGCAGCAATGATTTTTAATGTGACACTGATTTTAGGGGTTTGTCTCTATCTGACTTTAATCTTTATTTTTAGATAATTCACGCAAGTGCACTAGGTCTTGAAGTTGGTCAACAAATTCAGGTACTGTATCCTCACTGGTATGACAGTATGGAACCACTTGCAAATTAGTGTAGTCCATAAATGTGATAGTTGTCAAATTTACAAAATGTTAAAAGATTTAAATAACTTTTGTTGCCTGATGATTATAAGTGCTAATATGTGGTGTTCAGTTGTTGATGCCACTAACGTTTCACACCATTACACAATCTGGCTAGATCTTCACACTCTTCCTGCTGCCATAACTGTAGTGTAAGATGGGAAATTCAGTGATGAAAGCAGGACCCACTGATGGCTTTTGACTGTAGATAGAGCTTGGAATTTACAAGTATAGATTTTTCTGACTCTGTACAAAGAGATTGGTAGGTTATTATACCCAAAGCTACAATTTAAACAATCAAGCTTCACCTTTTGGACAAAAATAATAATTGCACATTTTTTTTGCAGGTTAAAAAATGTGCATTTATTATTTTTGTCCAAAGGAGTCTGGAAAGCATTGCATCAGTGATCAGTAGATCGCTGATGCCATGCAGGTCTCCTGCAGACCTGTCAGTATATCTGCTTGCCGTACAGAGATGCAGGGCCAAGCAAATATTCTAACAGGAAGCTTCCATTAACTACCATGGCGCTGCACAGAAAACTACAAGCCCACAGCCGCTAAGACTATCAGGACTTGCAGTTCGTTCATTCATTCACAGAAGTCAGTAAATGAATGATGTGGCCATGTGGGCAGAGCACCGCATGGCCGCGCTGTTTTCAAATTTGACACATAGGTTTCTAATTTCCCTGGAGTTTAGCTTTAACTTATTATGATATAGACCCATAAGTAGATTGGTGCACTTGTCTTTGTGCAGCTGCAGGAGTGTAGGGGAGGTATCAGTCATTTCCTGTGTAGACTTAAAGTGGTTCTAAAGACATTAGGCGTTTTACCTTTAACGCATTCTCTGCATTAAGGTAAAAAAGAACCTTCCAATATCCGCTCCCCCCAGTCTCCTTGGCTCCTATTTTGGCCCAGCGCTGACCCTGTCTGCAGCAGCGCTGCTCTCTCCCTCTTCTCAGAGGATGCAGAGGCAGCAGGGGGAGCCATTGGCTCCCTGTGAGGAGGGAGCTAGGAGCGTGGCCAAGCCGTGATGTGTGTCTGTGGACTCATACAGCCTAGCTCGAGAGCGCACATGCACCAGTGCCCCCTTGTTGAGGGAGCTTTCGGAAAAGAGAAGTGGCGGGGGACCCTAGAATAGGTGGTAAGGGTGGCTCTGCAGAACTATTGAATGTTATTTTATGAAAAATTATGCTGTAAACAACTGCTTTAATTAGATAGTGCTACTTGGACTAGATTTATCTGTGCATGGAACCCTTAGGACAAGTCACAACACCAGTAACACACTGTATATGTACTGCAATCCATTCTGAATTGATTCCCAATGCACATGTACAGTACATGCTAACAAATGCTATGTGCATTGCAGTCTGCTTTGTTTTTTGTGTGTTGATAGCCCATAAACATGCACACATGTGGTGTGATCGAGCACTTAAGCCAGCCATAGATGGATTAAATCTTGGCCGGTTCAGCAGAGGCTGGACGACATTTGATTCCTCTATGTACAGGCTGGTTGTACTGAAGTTAGTCCATCAATCGACTTGGGTACAACCAGCCTGTCTGATTTTTTTTTTTTTTTTTCTACATGTATTTACTGCCAGCAGCTATAGCCGTAATCATTGTGTTCTGCTGGCCAGGAAGGCTTATTGCTGGCAAAACACAATAGCGCCGCAGGAGGCATTTCTCTTGATGGGGAAATTTTAATTTTTTTTCCTGGGAAAAAAAAGAAAATTGAATCATTTATGACTTGCCTTAGTGACATTGTTTATACTTGTATGCTGTATTTCTCATTGTTCAATATTTGTGATCTATTCATTTTACCAATAATTTATTTCTGAACAGGTGAAATATTTTGGTCGAGATCCATCAAATGGGAGAATGAGGCTGTCTAGAAAAGTTCTTCAGTTTCCAGCTAGTACTGTGATCCAAACTCTCAGTGATAGAAATAGTATTACTATGGGAAGTGACAACTCTTCATCTTAAATCAGACCTGGAAACTTTAGCTTCTGTTAGTTGGTATAAATGAACATTTTGTATTCTCCATGTATATTCTGTACATAATCTATTTTAAATCACTGCTAAAGTATTAAATGGTTTGTACTTAATTTTTACATGTGTGTTTTGGTGTGGTTTTTTTTTTTTTTTTTTTGCTGGTTGGAGACAGCTGCTGAGTTTGGGGGGGCTGAGGTGAAAGAGGGGTTGAGTGATGGGGGAGTACTGTGACAAAGAGCTTGGTTGGAGGAGGAGGGTGCTGTGACTGGTGTTTGGCAATAGGGGGGGTCCAGTGCCAGAGGTGTTGGGTGGTGGTGGGGGTACAGTAAAATAAACACTCCCTAGCAGGGGCGGACTGAAAACTCATGGGGCCCCTGGGCAATAGGGGATCATGGGGCCCCTGTGTCCTTGCCCAAACTCAAGCCTATAAAAAGGTACCAGGGACATTTCATGTGGCCCCCTACTGACCCTGGGCCCTCGGGCAGTGCCTGAGTGCTCGAATGGTCAGTCCGCCCCTGCTCCCTAGTAAATGATTTTTAAAACTTATAATTCTTAAGTACGAGGTTTTGTGTAGGACTAAGGGGTCTGGGCTTTCCTAACATTAAGAAATATTATCAAACTGTGATATTGTCACGAATAATAGATTGGATATTTTTTCCCAAAAACAATTTTTATTGAGAAAAGAGGCACAGTGATAACATATATAGGTTACATTCAGATCATGGAAAGTCTTGGCAAATGCCAGTATCCCCTGATGGTATATACATCTGAAGTATACATAGTTTCATCACATAACAATGCTGAAAACAAGAATAAACAAACAAAATCCAAACAAAAAACAGACAGGAAGAATGATGTGAACATAATTGGGTACATGAATCAGCAAATCCTCATGTAGTCCCTTTAATTACAGAATGCAATGCAATACACGGTGAAAGGGTAGTTATATCAGTGGGTAATTGGATGTCCACCCCTGGGGGTGGAAGCTTAAGCACTGTATTTGTACCTGTGGGTTTTCCGGTAATCGAAGTTCACCTAAATACAAAAGTGGGAAGGTATTGGTAAGAGTGTAGGATAGAGAAAGTGAGGAAAAAGAGGGGGAGAGGGTTGAAAGAAATAAAAAAAGGGGGGGTGGAGAAAGGGGGTTCGGCTGCAACTGCTCCGGTTCAAGTTGTTCATGGTAATCAGAGTAACAGTCAGAGGGTCCTGTATGTCAATCTTGGTTGGCATGTGTGGTATTCCAAGATATACGTCAGTCCCAGCAGTATCTGGGCTGTAAAATTCGGTCTCAGTCAAATAGAGTGTACATTATATGCATGGCACCCAAGATAGTGGCGTATACCTAGTGTCTATCGAGCTTTGCTCAAGTGGATGAAGGGGTGGGGTCGTGCAGCAATTGGTGATAAGCGGCTGTTTTAAAATTACTCCAACACACCCACGTCTTCCTGAAGATTGGGTATTTAATTCACAAGAGAAAGGTTGGGTGAATATGGGAGGGACTCTTAGCAAGGCACAGTTAGGGAAGATGGTTTGGGTACCACATACATTTCGAACATTAGATGGAAATATTAGTCCACTGACGAAGGTTTTAAGTGTTTGGGATAGGATGTATAAGCAAAAGGGTTGGGAATATAATTCTGTTATGATTCCCTTGGTGGGGACGGAAGATTACAGGGAAATGGATTAAAGATAAGAATGCACGTTTGAAGGATATATTGAATAAGGGGAAATTGCACACTTTTTTTTAGAATTAAAGGAAAAGAAAAACATTTTACACATTAGACGAATGGCGATATGGCCAATTGGGTCATTTTGACTCAATGCTCCCACAACCACTGAGGATATTGAAGGATCAGTATCCATTTGAAAAATTGTTGAATGTAACTGTGGTCCAAAAAAAGGGTATCTCTAAGATCTATAAGATTCTCATGGATCTAGAAAGTACCGACTCGCCCCAGTTCTTGGAAAAATGGGAACAGGAGCTTGGAACAAAACTGAACGATCAAAAGAATAAGTACAAAGCAGTAGCAGAGGGTTATGTGCAGACAGCATTTTATGTAATGCGCTTCTATGGGGAAAATATGCTACAGCTGTAACTCCTAGGAGCCCCAACAACAGATGTATTTTACACTGTGTGCCCATATACTCTATTTTATGGCTATGTCCAAGAGGCCTTATTTGGTCCTTTTTTTTTTTTTTTTTTTTTTTTTTTTTTTAGCCTGATATGCTTAGCTTAAATCTTTTTTGGGCATAGTCATAAAAGATCCAGGAAACAAATCCAAATGACCAGAGTAAGATCCAGGAAACAAATGTTCCCAATCTTCCTCCTACGGAGATTGGAAGCATCATGACAAGATGTTTTCTCCTGCCAAACACCTATTGCTCTTGTAACCATTTGAATTGGAATTTGTTAAAAGTGGTCCGTCTCCACTGTGGATTTGTCAGTGTACTTTCACAACAAAGTGAGCACCGTCCTGTGGAAAATACACCTGTCCTTTAGGATCCCATTGAAAAGTGATTGTAGACCCTCTCTAGAGCTCTGGCAGGTACATCTTTTCATCTGGTCTTAGCTGTGGCTTATCTGTCCTGAGTTTTTCAGTTCACATCTGAAGACTACTTTGGCTAAAGTGTTAGACTGCAAAGTCTGAGACAAAAAGGCACTTGCTTCGCATGGTCTTCAAGAAACATCTCTTTGGATCTTCCTTCGATGCCATCAAGGATACCACAGTGTGGCAAGAACACCTGTCTGCTTCAACCTACCTAAAATGCCTGAGGCACAGTCTGGAAAGGTTTATACCTCGCTAAAGGTTAAGAAAAGTAAACCTGCAAAGCCTGGATCTCCAGGATCATCTCTTTGAACCTTCCTGTGTCTGTGCACAGATTGGCAGATTCCAAGTAGCCTTAGCAGGTTTTTCCAATCAAGGTGTCATTTTCCCAGTTCCTGTGCCAGAATGGTTTTAGGGGTTTTATCCCAACCTGTTCAAAGTCCCTAAGATGGGTAATAATCCTAAGTGGCGATCATGATTATATGTGAGCAGCTGCGAATATCTGTTGGCCTCCCATTGCTTTCAATTGGGCTACTGCCCTCCGCTAATTGCTGGGTCTCCTGCATGTAATCACTAAAGTCCAGCTTGAATGTGATGCCAGCAGACTCTGAGCTGACACACAAGTGACACTCTATTGTATTCCTTTCCTTCCTTCCCCAGCAGCTACATAAAAGGGTGTAGGGAGGTGAAGGACAGAGAAGCTGGGTCACCACAGAGAGTAATTACAATCTTTCAAAAGAAAGAACTAGGACATGGAAGGAGTGAGGGTTGTGTTAGACCCCAAACACATAGCTGTACAGGGGCCAAGTAGCATGCAGAACCTGTGTAATGGCATTCCTGGAACCCACTGGTGCCACGTACAGCCTTCCACTGAGATGCAGTAGAAAAAGAGGCTGTACGTGGTTGCATAAAGTGCTGCATGAGCCCTGATATACCTAGCTGTTTTATGCAACCCCCAGTGCATGACCATGTACAGCAGCTGCTTTATTCATGCCAATGGGTGGCTATACTTGGCTGTGGTACAGCTGTGTGCATGAAGCCTTTAGGGAACTGGTGTGTGAGATTTTTCAACAAGTTCAAAGGCACATTGCAAGTAAATAAGAGGCACAAAGACGGGGAAGGTTTTGGACTTCCCTGGCAGCAGTGTGTATGTGTGTAACCTGGTGCATGTTCAGATGTGCTGCAGGGCTCTCTGGGGACCTGAGCCATCCACTGGCTGGGGAGGAATTCTCACCTAGGTGAAAAAGGGTTTATGTAAACTGCTGTTCCTAAACTAATGTTTTTGGGGCTTTTGCTATTTTTTTGCCTAAGCCCCTGAACTCCCGTTAATAAAAGGTTATGGGCAGGGGCGGACTGACAACTCATGGGGCCCCCGGGCAATAGGGGATCATGGGGCCCCTGTGTCCTTGCGCAAACTCAAAAAAGCCTATGAAAAAGGTACCAGGGGCATCTCATGGGGCCCCCTACTGACCCCGGGCCCTCGGGCAGTGCCCGAGTTTCCAAATGGTCAGTCCGCCCCTGGTTATGGGTGAGATTTACAAAACTGGTGCACTCCAGAATCTGGTTTAGCTGTGCATGATAGTCAATCTGCTTCCAACTTCAGCTTGTTCAATTAAGCCTTGGCAATAAAACCTGGAAGCTGATTGGCTTCTCTGCAGAGCTGTACCAGATTTTGCATTCTCTGGTTTTAGTAAATCACCCCCTAGGTGTCCATGCACATATAGGCTTTTAGTGCATAAGAGCAGCCATGTTTAGAACCTAGTCAAAGCTCCTCTCCTGAACACAGACAAATCGTTTTCAGGGGAGGAGATTTTAAAGGTTGTAAAAAAAAAAAAAAAAAATGCCAAACATGCCTAAATGCATCTAGACTTTCCTACATTCGAGTTGCGTTTAGTGCTTGAGTGTTTATTCATTTCAATGACTAATAAATTAAAATTCTGGCCAATGACAAAAAAACTCCTAAATGCTGAACGCATCTAAATGTCTGTGAAAAAAAGAGACCAAGGTTCCATTTTTAACACTATTTTTTCCTGTCAGGAGAAACAGCGTTTACAATAAACCAGTGTCCATGAACCCAAATAAGGAGTCCACAAGCAAAACAAATAAATAGTTTTGTTTAACTGCTTGCCAACTGCATCACTTAGATATATGGCAGCTCTCCTGCGCTGGATCATGTATCTAATACATGATCCAGCTCTTCTGGGTAGGGGGAGCACATGCCGCCCCGACTGTGCTGCGATTGGACACAGCACAAGCTGTTTGGTGGGTCCTGGCCGGAGGCTATAGAGGCTGACAGGACAGAGTCCTGTGTATGTAAACGACACATCGGGGATTTGCCGGTTTTTGTTTCCCTGCAAAGCAAGGAATAAAAACTGGAACATCCCTTAGTAAAATCATAACGCAGACCACACAAAGCACTGTTAGGCATACACTTAACCCATAGATGTTAAAAAGTGTCATTAGTACAGTGTCACTAGCTCCCAAAAAGTGTCTGTGTCAGATTGACCGCCGTATCACAGTCCCAGTATACATCACTGTCATTACTAGTATAAAAAAAAAAATATTAATTCCAGTATATATACCATCATTTGTAAACGCTAAAACTCATTACACTTGTCTGTTTGACAATCTGATGGACGTGTCTGGGTTTGGTGGTTGCCTGGAGAATGGTACTTGCCTGACTGCGTTGTGCCAAGTGTAAAGTTTGGTGGAGGGGGAATTATGGTGGGGGTAATTTTTTAGGGGTTGGGTTTGGCCCCTTAGTTCCAGTGAAGGGAACTCAAGGCATCAGCATACCAAGACATTTTGGACAATTTCATGCTCCCAACTTTGTGAGAACAGTTTGGGGATGGCTCCTCCCTGTTCCAACATGACTGTACATAAGTGCAGAAAAAAGGTCCATAAAGACATGGATGAGCGAGTTTGGGGTGGAGGAACGTGACTGGCCTGCACAGTCCTGGCCTCAACCTGATAGAACACCTTTAGGATGAATTAGAGCAGAGACTGTGAGCCAGGCCTTCTCGTCTGACATCAGTGCCTGACCTCACAAATACACGTCTGGAAGAATGGTCAGACATTCCCATAGACACATTCCTAAACCTTGTGGACAGCCTTCCCAGAAGAGTTGAGGCTGTTATAGCTGCAAAGGGTGGGCCAACCCAATATAGAACCCTACAGACTAAGACTGGGATGCCATTAAAGTTCATGTATGTGTAAAGGCAGGGCAACCAATACTTTTGGCAATATAGTGTGCCTTAAAAATAGGCGTTCAGCTTTAAGGGTATGTTCACGCCAGATGCAGTGGGTGGCTATTCCAGTGCTGTCCCACTGTATGGACAAGGCAAAATACCTCGTCCCTAATGTGGCCGGTTCACACCACTGCATGCAATACTTTTATCAGCGCAGCATGGTCAGAGGCAATCCACTATGTTGCCCCACATGGCTGGCTATTGAACTTGTTGAGATGTTTTTGTAGAATCCCAATAAAGTTTTTTGGGTTTTTTTTTTACACAAAGGAAACCATATGATCCACTGAGCTCATTCCACCTTCACTGTGCTGATTTCAGTCAGATCACATTGACAGTCCTTTGGCCCTGTTCACACTGATGTGGTTTTGCTGAAGAAAAACATACCTTCCCAGTGCAGCAAAAACATAAAAAAAGGACTCTTTAAATCCTATGTGCTCACATCTGTGCGTTGTGTTTTAGAAACGCACCACTATAGTCAATGGAAATGCACAAAAACGCACCGTGCAATTTTTAAAATGTGTTTTTTGAGTCGTGTCACTTTTTTCCCAGGTGACCAGGGATAAAAACTCACGTAAACCGTGATATGCGCATTCCAAAAATGCATATTGCATTTTCCAATGCACTGGTGCGAACGGGGCCTTAGGGTGAATTTTTGAAGTTGGTGACAGGCTCTCTTAAGGCACTAATATGGAGGCCATAAATGAACAAATGATGTATGGTCCATGACCAGAGAACAGTCATGATAGGATCAGTGTTAGGCTCACCATATGGCTTTGTCCATTGGCTGTACAAAAATGACAGGTCCTCTTCACCTTTCTTCCCACACTAAACATGGCCTCTGCAGCTTCTTTTAGCCGGTGGCTGACAGCGCCCCCTGCCGGCATTCGGCGTTTGGCGGAAGCCACAGGGGACAGTCTTGGCCCCCGAGCGATACCGTAGCCCCTGCCAAGCCGGTCCGGCCAACCTGTTCCATTTCTCGTTGGAGGAAGAGAAAGGAGAGAATCGGGTTACAAGATGGCGGCGGTGTGATCGGAGAGCAGGTCGGAGGAGGCTGGGGAAGGAGCTGTGTGAGGAGAGGAGCCAGCCGAGGAATCGTCCGCACTCACATCGGCAGCCATGATGGGCGGCGGGGGGAGCCGGGAATAGAGCCGAGCCGGGGGGAGAAGAGTACGCCATCATGTCCGACACCAGGCGGAGGGTGAAGGTCTACACTCTGAACGAGGACCGACAATGGGACGACCGGGGCACCGGGCACGTCTCCTCCACATACGTGGACAGGCTGAAGGGGATGTCTCTGCTGGTCCGGGCTGAGGCTGACGGTGAGGAGAGGGCCGGGGGGACCACAAGTCGCAGCAGACTCGGGGGCCTCACAGTGCAAGCCAGGGGCTCTCTGGGACTCAAGAACCACAAGTCCCAGCAGACTCTGGGCTTCATGGCTGCTGTGCTGAGGAACTTCAAGTCTCAGTGTGCCATGGGGCTCCCAGGACTGGGGTACCACAAGTCCCAGCAGGCTCTGGGCTTCATGGCTGCTGTGCTGAGGAACTTCAAGTCTCAATGTGCCATGGGGCTCCCAGGACTGGGGTACCACAAGTCCCAGCAGGCTCTGGGCTTCATGGCTGATGTGCTGAGGAACTTCAAGTCTGTGTGCCATGGGGCTCCCAGGACTGATGTACCACAAGTCTCAGCAGGCTCTGGGCTTTAATGCTGAGGAACTATAAGTCTCAGTGTGCCACTGGGGCTCCAGGACTGAGGTACCACAAGCCCCAGCTTGCTCCAGGTTCTTTAGTTAAGCATGCCATGGGGTTCCCTCAAGACTTAGATACCCCAAGTCCAGCATATTATGTGGCCTCTGTTGTGCTGAGGTACTACAAGTCCCAGCATCCTCAGGGGCTTATTAGTGCATGCCATGGGCTGTCTAGTACTGAGGAACATCATGTTCCAGCATGCTCTGGGCTTTAAGGCTGAGGTACCACAAGTCCAAGCGGTCCTGGGCTCCATGACTGAGGAACTACACGTCTTAGTGTGCCATGGGGCACTAGGGCTGAGGTACCACAAGTACCAATATACCATGGGGCCCCCAGGACTGAAGAATCCCAGTTCCAGCATGCCATGAGGATTCCACGTCCAAGGGAGCCCAAAGTCAAGTGTACTACGGGACCCCTCTTGGGCTGAGGTACTACAAGTCCCAGCAGCCTTGGGGGGGGCCCCCATAGTGCATGCCATGGGCTCTCTAGTATGGAGGAACCACAAGTCCTAGCCAGCTCTGGGCCTACTGACTGCTCTGCTGAGGAACTAAAAGACCCAGCTTGCCACGGGCTCCCTCTAGGACTGTGGTACCACAATTAGCAAGCCTTTGGGCTTCTCCAGAACCGAGGTACTAAAAGTCCTAGCATGCCGTGTGGTACCTCGGTGCTGTAGGGGCTCCAAGTGCATGCCATGGGTTCTCCAGTATTGAAGAACCACAAGTTCCAGCGTGCTCTGACCCTCCTGGCTGCTGTGAGGAACTAAAAGACCCAGTGTGCTATGGGGTCCCTCTAGGATTGAGGTACCCAAATTCCCACCATGCCATTGGGCCCCTCCAAGACTGACATACAAGTAAAGCATGCCATGTGGTACCTCAGTGCTGGAGGGGCCTAAGGCCCAGCTTGCTCTGGGGACTTTTCAGAGCCAGTGTGCCTTGGGACCCCACCAGGACTAAGGTTCCGCAAGTCCCAGCTTGTTCTGTGGCCTTTTCTTGATGTGAAACCTCAAGTGCAGAATGCCATGGGCTCCTCTAGCACTAAGGTACCAAAAGTCTCAGTATGCTCTTGGGCCCTCTGGCTGCTGAACTGAGGAGCCAGGGGCTCCAGCATGTCTTTGGGCCCCCTCTGGCTCTTGAGCTGAGGAGCAAATAGACTCCGCGTGTTTTTGGGCCCTTCTGCTGAGTAAGGAACCTAAAATTCCAAGGAGCCGTAGAGCTGGTGAGTTATGGAACCCAGCATTCCTTGGGCCCCCCTAAGCTGAGGAGCCAAATATTTCAATGCGTCTTGGGGCCCTCCTGCTGAGCCAAGGGATCAGACATCCCAGCAGCCCCTGGGCTCATCTGGCTGCTGAGCTAAGGAACCATAAATCTCGGCGTTCCTTTGACACCCCAGAGTTTGAGCCGAGGAATCAGAAGTCCCAGAAAATCATGGGGTCCTTTGGCAGGCGAAGTCCTAGCATGCTGTGATCCCCTTGAGTGCTGAGGAACAAGAATGCTCAGTCCACCAGCTTCTGAGGAACTGCTTGTCATAGCGTGGTCTTCCTCCCTCTGTGTGGTTAGTAACCATAAACCCAAAAGCCCGGGGCCCTCTGGCTTTTGATAAAAAAACTGAAAAAGCTGAGGGACTGGATATCAAAGTGCGCTTTGCTGCCCATAGGTTGCTGAGAAGCCTTGAACCCAAGGTCCTGAAGTGGCCAGTGATCTGTAAGTGCTGGTAGACCCGAAATCCTGCCATGCCTCGAGGTCCTCCAGCTGTTGAGGATCTATGGATATGATATGCTGGATGTAAGTGACGTAATAGAAGACAACCAGGTTGTTATTGTCTACTGTGCACCTAACACTGAACTTGTTTTCAGGGCTGCTTCCCACCAGGAGATGCATCATAACACGGCGGCTGGTGTGTGCTGATTGCAGCTCATCCCACTGTTTACTTTTCTCCTTTTTTTTTTTTTTTTTTTTTTTTTTAATGTAAAATGACATTCCATTCATGTATTTTTCCTGCAGAGTGTTGCAGTGTGCTGTAACGCACTGCAACACTGCAGGGCAAAAATAGGACCGCATGTTTTTTTTCTTTCCTCAGTGCACTCACTGCAGTGCAGTGTGTGAACTAAACAAGCAGGACATAAGGCCTTGAGACTACACTAGGCAAGGCAGCCTAACGCTCCTGTTGTGAATGGGCCCGCAATGGTTTTCTGTTTTTACAAATTTGCGAAAATGCTTGCAACGATGCCGTCCTCATCACATGAGTAACAAACACTGGAACTGTCCTTGTTTGCCATTACTTGAACGTTGCTTCCTTACTACTTAGCCCAATGTTGTCAGTAACTATGGCACATCCATTACAGGAGCTGCTCTGGTGCTAGAAGGATGCTTCTCGGTGTGTACAGGAGCACACTGCTAAATGTACCAACACTAGTGTTCTGACCCGTTCACCAATGTAGAAAACCTGTCACCAGTACACCTTGGATCCATCTACAAGTCCACAATTGTTTTCCAAGTGATCTCATTACATCAAGTGGAAGTGCAAAGTTTGGAAGTCTTGTGAGGCCCTTTCATCAGGTGCGCATATCCCAATCTCATAGATCACATGCCTGACTAAGGGCTCCTGCATGACTCCAGAGGGTTACATTTACACGTGATGTGTTTGAGCAAAACTCTGGACTTGTAAATGGATCCATGGTGTGCTGGTGACATGGGCTTTCTTGTATATTAGTCATCAGTTAATTAACCAGGCATTGCTGTAGCACCGTCCTATTCCAGGCTTTACCCAGAGTGTGATGGGACTATATCCATGACCATTCTCTCATGTGGGCAGAGTTTGAAGAGTGGCTGCATCTTTAATTTGGTAATCATTTGGGTGTGATGTCTGTCCCCATCCCTCTTCCACGTGTTAAAGGATTAGTCCACTTTTGGTAACCTGTTCCACCCATTTTTAGGGTGTAACATGTTCCCGCTCCTGCAGCCCCCCCCTTTCCCATCCGATCCCCCTCCTTTCCCATCCGATCCCCCTTTTAATTGTGACAATGGGCAGGGGATCTTCTCCATGCACTTGATGTCACAGTTTGGAAAGAACGCAGCTATGTGGAACTTCGCCCACATGGCTGCATCTTTTATTCACAGGGTTCTGTGAACGCATGAACTACAAGTACCAACAGCCTTTGCAGCTGACAGCTTGTAGTTCTCGATGAACTACCAGGGTGCTAGTGAGTTCCTGTCATTGTGTAACAGCCTACACATTTGAGGTAAAAGCAGACACATACAATGACAGTCTGCAGAAGCCCTGCATCTACTAATCGTGGGTGCAATGCTTTTTCCTTATTAAAAAATAATAATAATAATAATAATGCACATTTTGTAACCTGCAGAAAATGTGAATTTGTCTATTTTAGAAAGGTGAACTTACCCTTTAATGTAACCTGTCCCTGCTCCACCAAGATCTCTGTGCGGCTCGGACCACAGAAATGAAGGTGAATATTTTGCTGCCAAACAGGCCACACAGTGAGGATCTCAGCAGTGTAGGGAAAGATAGCTACAGGACATGGTGGGGGGTGGTGGTTATCATAACTGCATTATAGGTGATCCATAATATTGGTGGCAGAGAAAGCCAGGCAGCTAAGCGAAGTCATCAGAAATTGCAAGCTGCATACAGTATTTGTCCCATTAAGGTCTTTTTTTTTTTAGTAGAAGTTCACCAAAAACCTATTTAACTCTAAACCTATTTAACTCTAAACCTACTCGCAGCCGCTTTCTAAAACTAATCAATCTAGCAAATCTGTACCTGTAAAGAAGAAATTGCTAGACATACCTTTTCTAAAGCTGATCCTGCCTCCAGCGGTGGCTACTGTGTGCAGGAGAGAACAAACCTCTATGAAATGCCTGGGAAGTGTTGTCACCCATGGACTTACTACAGGGCTTCTGTTGTCTGCTGATTCTCCTGCACACGCCTACACACTGAAGCCCCTGCTGACAGCTCAGCGTGGGACCGGACCAGAGCTGCTGTAGAACAGGTATGTGTAGCGATTTCTTCTCTACAGGGCTAGATAGGTTTGGTTTGGAATGTGGCTGCTAGTAGGTTTAAAGTTAATTAGGTTTGGATCAACTTCTACTTTAAGCTATAGGCTTCTTCACATAAATCATATGCCCATGGAGGGCTGTGTTTACCCAGAAGGGGAATGCAAAGGTGTTCTATGCATCTCATTGATGTAAATTGGGATGCAGCTGCTGCACAGACACAGCTGCTACTCCCAGTTTGACATCTGTGTGAGTTCAGGGACTTGCAGCCGCACCCACAGGGATGTCAAATCTGGAGTAGTGGCTTGTCCCAATTTACATCAGTGGGACTGCCTGTATAGAGATGCACAGAGCATCTGTACATCCCTGTGTGGGTAAACACAGCTTTCTACGGGCGTACAGTTTTATACACCACCTGTGAACGAGGCCTTAGAGCACCCTTCAGACATGTGCAGCGAGTTACTGAACGTGTTAATGTGCTCTGCGTTAAGTCAGCCAGCCAGTTTTTAATTGGCTGCTAATGCGTGTAAAACCAGACATGTCTGCCTGATACCGGAAGAGACAGCTAACCCCAATGAAGTTACGGAAGAAGGTGGTGGCAAGGAACCCAGCATGTGGCAGCAGAATGTGGATCACAGCAGCACATTGCTGAATTTGCTTTACAGCTAAATATCTGAATTGAGGATAACCCAGGATTAGGTAAGGGGGGATTTTAAAAACAAAATGAAGTGGGATGGTAGTGAAGGTCCTGTATCTACTGAAAAAACAAACAAAAACTAAGCGAAGTAACATTACTTTCAGTAAAAATGGCAACTACCCAGTGCTTATGGGAAAGGGGAAGCATGTGACCTCCTCCTAGGATGCGTTGCTGGATCCTTAGCAGCCTTTCTGCAAGCCTGAACACTGTTGCATTGGGAGGGCGATGATGCAGTAAACTAAGTTGCCACACCATCCAACACTGAGTTTACAAGGGGGTGGACATCCGAAGAGACTTGAGAGTGAAAAGAAAGGGAGTACAATTGAATGAGGGTTCTTTTCTTAAAAAAAAAAAAAAAAAAAAAAAAAAAAACTTGTCACACCGCCCCTGAATGGGCTTTTACGCCTAGGACCACTTAGAAGTCCCTGAAGTTTGTATAAGACTAGTGGTCACTTTTGTGACCAATAAAGAGGGGAGAGAAAATTCAACATTTAGAGTTTGTTCAAACGGGTGGCCTAGGACTGTAGAAGCAGGTGGTTGAACTGCAGTATTACTTCCCTCCAACCACCCACCCAGGGCTGTTCACAATGCTGTGGCAAAATTGTAATACCCTGTGACTCATTCAAGTTAATGGGCTGTGACACAACTTTGTTCAATGTACGCAGCTGTAATGCAGTGGTTCAGTATATTGAGGGTTAAAGCATGCAAGGAAGTAATCATATGACCCCCAGCCCCTCAACTCTCCTCTACAAAGCAATCCACTTCAAATCACTTTTTAGAAGGGCAGCCGGTGCTGCTGCATGTCTGGACAAGCCCTTACAGAAAAGGTTGAGATTTGCACGTTATTTCAAATATGAATATCCCAGAGTCTGCTGATTATTATGGCATGCGGTTTTCAGTGAAGGTGTACTCTTTGAATTCATTTTTTTTTTATCACCTGTTTAATTGTATAGCCAGGGACTGTGAAAGGTTTGTTGTTAGAAAAAAACTGCTTAGTTATAAGGTGTGTGGGTTGTTTTTTTTTTGTTTTGTTTTTTAATATATATTCTTTTCCTCAAGGCAAACACGCACAATAAAACTGAACTCCAGGTATTCAACCACTTTTTATAATATGCTGGATTACTGTGGGTTAAAGCCAAAAAAGTTGAAGGCTACCATGTGGACTTCTTTAATTTACAGTTTACATTTTTATGAAGTTCTGGGAGCATAGCTATCGACAAACTTATGGCTCTCCATGGCTGGACCTTCTGGTCCCAGCTCCAGCAGCTGTTGTTGCATGCAGCCACTGTGTTCTCCCCTCCTTCCCATTCATGAACAGCAGAAGGGATTGGTGAGAGAGTGCAAAGAGTATAGGGGTAGCTGTGCTCCCAGTGCTCAGTAAAACTGTCAGCTGTAAATAAGTGATTAAGTCCATGAGGTGACATGCACATAGTAAGCCAGCACATTTTTACAAAGTGGATGAATTCCTGAAGTTCAACTTTTACTTTCATTTGTAAACTATGTGCAAAAACACTTGCTTAGGTGTTCATAAATAAAAGCTGCTTGGTCCTTCTTACTTGGTGCCTCTTCCCTGTACTTCTGTTTGAGCTTTGTGCACTGTAATAAGACGATAAGTACTTGGCGTTGCCGCTCTAGGCTGAGGTGTAGAGCCGCGTTGGCACTCAGGATAATAGGGATACTAGCGTAAGAAATACGCTTCCAGTGAATATTTTAGCTTGAAACCACTGCTCGCCTTAGCCAATCCTAGTATGGATGTGCAACACATTTCTCATTACAATCACATGCACATGTGTCATCCCTTCACTCTTCACAGCCAATTATGTATAAATTGTGTTATTCAGCTCTTACTCCCTACCCCTATGATTAAGCCCTGGTGGGTGGAGTGAAACACGTCAGGGGGCATGGCCCAAGGAGTAGCATTGACTAAGGTTTTCACATGTACACAGCCATACTAGGTTCGGCTAAGACAAGTGGCAGTTTCAGGCTAAATTGTGCACTGTAATGTTACAAGTTACATGTTCTGGGCTTTGGAGCTACAAGTCCCATTGTGCTATCATAAGAAAGCACTTGTGTGCCTGTCCTAAGTAGTTCATGTTGGTTTTTTCACTCACTGCAGGCTGTATCCCTCAACGGGAGTACACGCATACGGGTGGCTGCGACAAGACCCCACAGGGCTTCCTGCAAGGTAGCAGAGCTCCCCTTAAAAGGGAAACTAATGGTATGGAAATTTTAAAGGAGAATTGCAAACAAGGCATACATCAGAGTAAGCGCTAAAGTGTAGCGCTGTATAATGTTTTTTTACATGGAGGATTTAATTACACTTAAGGAAATACAAACTTCACATGGCAAGCATTCTCCGTTTTCCTCCCTATGTGCTGACGCAAGGGCCTGTGAAGGTTTTTTGAAAATAAACCTATACTGAGAATATCAAAGCTTCCATTGCTGCCTTTCTGAAAAGGCTGGCTTTTATGCAAATCCATTGGCTTCAGTAATTCCTTAATCAGAAGCAGCAGTGCCTTAGATCGTACACTGCAGATATACAGCAATGAGGATGTTGTCGACACGGGAGTGTCTAGGCACTATCACAAACCTTCCTTTTTTTTTTTTTTTTTTTTTTTTTTTTTTTGGACAGTTTAAGTCAAATGTTCTATTTTTCTTATTACTGCTTAGGCATAATTAATATTTGTGGATGGTTTCCTATAAAATCGCAAATCTTCTCTATAAATTCAGGTCCACTTTAGGCTACGTTCACATGTGCATATTTTCCCCAAACACGGGTTGCGCTTTCAGTGCCATTGTTTGTTAATGGCACCCTAAACATGGCAAGCAAACATGCAAAACATCCATGCGCTACTTTGCCACGCATAGGGCAGCCCATTAAAATTCTTAGGCATGGCCTTTGCATCTCGTGAATAAACGTGCGTTTCAAATTGCTAGGTCTGAATGGGGCCCAGCTATCAAATAAGTCGTCAGTACTGTAGTTGCTAACTTTGAGAAAAAAAAAAAAAATTAAAAAATGTACTTACCAGCCCATGAAGTCCAGTGCTGTTTTCTTCAAACCTTAATTCCTTGCAGTTTTTTCCCTGCATTGCCTCCATGGGTTTGATAGCTAGATCTAAATTCCCGATCACTTACCCGGCTCCCCGCTAGCTGCGCAAGTGAGTGACTGTCAACTGCTCACAGAGTGTCCCAGATCCTTGAGGCTGCAGATAGGTGAGGAGGGTGTACCTTTACCTAAGTGAGGAGCGAGCAAGTGGAAGCGTGTATTTTGCTGGGAAAGTTGCTTGCTGCTTTCATCCCAAAAAAGACTTGTGATTGGATTACAAGTAGGGGACAAGATTGTAATGTGTCTAAGTTTTATTGGTGTGTAGAGGTCCACTTTAAGTTGTTTACAAGCATTCCTTTGACATTTCTACCTTTTTGGTTTCATAAATTGTTCATTGGTTTCTTGGGAAAGTGAACACTGCGACATAGGCATGTATTATAAACATCAACTCAGAGATGCTATTAATAGCGTTTTACTTCATAGTGTTCAAGCTTATTATATGGCTGCAGATTGCACCCCTGTACAATACAAAACAAATGTAAGCACACAATTGGGGTTTTTGATTGATTGGGTGATGTATGTGTAACGTAGAGAAACGGCCAACTGACTGCTCAGCAGAGACGTTTCTAAGAACCTTTTTATAGTTTCAAAGATTTGTACGTTAGCAGTAAACTCTGTTAGGTCAATTGGCTCTTGCTCACTTTGACTTTAGTATGTAGGTATGTGATATAGGGACCTTAGATTGTAAGCTCCTTAAAGCGGAACCCAAAAAAGCCTCACCCTCCCCCCATCAACTCTTTGCCCCCAGTCCTGAGGGTCATGTCACATGTGCCAGAAGACTGCTGGACCATTCACAAAGTGCAGCTTGGCTTGTGCATGCGCAGTAGGAAGTTGGCTGTGAAGCCGCAAGCTGTCAGTCTGCTTCCCATACTAAAAATGCCAGAGCTGGGGCCTTGAAGACCGTTGAACCAGTTCACATGAGGACAGCGCTGGATCCCTGGACAGGTAAGTGCCCTTTTAATAAAAGTCAAAGCTACAGAAATTGTTGACTTTATAAAAGATAATAGATGTAATACCATGTACTGGTTTCATGAAAATATTACCCATGTTACCTTACCATATTGTCAGAAAGCTAGGCTTGTAAAAGATTTTGCCATACAGGCTCATGACCAAAATATGTGTCTAGCTCCAAATCCAGATGTACTGCAATACACTGACCACATACACTGACACTTGTAGTCGTAGCAGTGCTGGATAAATCCCAGGAAATGAGGTGTTCCTGAAACTCTAGTTTAAAATAAATAATACATTTGATTTGAAGTATGTATTCTTTCCTTTACCTTCTTTTGCCCTCCTCCAAGGACTATAGTGTATACATAGTGTGCATAGAGTAGTACAAATGATTGCAGCTAATGTGCACTGCTCATTCAGAATAGAAGTAAGGGGGTAACAGGTGTGGGATCTGTCAGAGGAAGTTACAAGGAAGTAGAAAAACTAAGTTATGATTTCATCAAAAATCGATTAAAGAGGTATTAAGTAGTGGATTGGTATATATTATTTTTGAGGACTAAGGACATCATTTATTGACATTTTGAACCCTGATTCTAGTTCAGTTACTTTATGTCTACCTATGGCAGTTCTGACCAAATTACCTTTCTAAATGATTGATCTATGCCATGCTTGAATAGTTGATGTCTAAAATGCCTCACCTTCCATTTTGGTGACGTTTTTTACAGGCAGTGAGGGAAAATCTGTAACAGGAAAACAGATGACAATAAAATGCTGACAGGAATTCTAATAATCTTCTACTTAACTAAAAACGTTTTTACTTCTGTGTTGCTGATAGAGATTTCCCTTCCCTACCTGTCCTGGGGACCACCTTTTTACCAAACAGAGTGAAGGAATCTTTCCAACAGAGATGCAAAACCTAAGCGATTCTAATCCTTCACTACTCTTTCCAAAGGTTTTATATATACTTTTAATCAATGTTTTGTAACATTTTTAATGTTGTTTATTTGGTGCCTTGATGTTTAATTTTGTTGTATCTTTTTCAGGTTCGTTGCTTTTAGAATCAAAGATAAATCCAAATACTGCATATCAGAAACAGCAGGTAAGCGAAAACAAATTCAGAAGTGTGTTAAATGTAGGTAAGACCTGTGTACATAGCTAAAATTTGCATGTTCTCTCTCTGCCT
Organism: Staurois parvus; assembly: GCF_062004578.1. Classification (NCBI taxonomy): domain Eukaryota; kingdom Metazoa; phylum Chordata; class Amphibia; order Anura; family Ranidae; genus Staurois; species Staurois parvus. The sequence continues at coordinate 7,386,417 of NW_028318197.1, read as the reverse complement.
AGGTTCACATATGTGCGGTATATCATATGTGATTCACACAGGAACCACACCGCATTCCTGTGCAAATCACATTCGATTTGTGTGTGGTGCGATTGGAGCCATACATACTGTATGGCTTTAACCACTCTGAACCCGCACCGAAAGACCCTTTTTTTTGGTCCGCACTTGAATTGGATCGTATGGCTATTCACATCTATGTGATCCAATTCTGCACATTGCATCGTGTTTTGCGGACCGCTTTCGGGGTGTTGTTAACTTAACATACACACCCGCAGCGGTTCGCATGAACGGTGCGATTTTGGTGCGGTGTGGAATTCACACAGAAAATGCTGCGAATTCCGCACCACATCAGTGTGAACCAGGGCTCCAGCTGAATGCAGTTTGAGGGCCTATTCATACCAGAACATGATGTGGATAAGGCACGTTCCATGCCTGTTTTCTTCACTGTACTCAAACGCACTGCCTTTTTGATCTGCAGGGGGTGCCAGTGTACTGCACCCCAAGTACATCAGTACTCTGCAGTTTGATGCAGCTTGTTGTTTAAAATGTACTGCATGCACTACTTTCTCTGTTTTCTGTTCGGATCTCAGCTCATTAAATTGAATAGACCGAAAAATCGCACCACATGGGTATGTGCAGGAATCGCACAGGAGTGCATGTTGCGTTCTGTGCGATCTCCATGTCAACTGTCCCTAACTTTTTCCAGCTTGCAGGAGTCAGCCCTTCTAAAATCCCATAATGCTCGGAGTTGCATGGGCTTTCAGGGCATGTGATTTGCTGCCAGAGTGGCTGCGCAAAAGGGAGCCCATCTCACTGGCTCTCAATTGTAAACAGGGACCAAGAGCTGCTGCTGACAGTGCGGTCACTGTGCTGGGAACACTGAGGGAGTGTGCTTCCAGCACAAACGAGGGATGCTGGATGCACATACTGCAGTGGTGAGATAGATATAAAATATGCTGTCCCCTCACAATAACCCAACAGCCATTAATGTCTAAACCACTGGCAACAAAAGTGAGTACACCCCTAAGTAAAAATGTCCAAATTAGGCCCAAAGTATCAGTGTTTTTTGTGGCCACCATTTTTTTTCCAAAACGGCCTTAACCCTCTTGGGCATGGAGTTCACCAGAGCTTCACAGGTTGCCACTGGAGTCTTCTTCCACTCCTCCATGACGACATCACGGAGCTGGTGGATGTTAGAGACCTTGCGCTCCTCCACCTTCCATTTGAGGATGCTCAATAGGGTTTAGGTCTTGAGACATGCTTGGCCAGTCCATCACCTTTACCCTCCACTTCTTTAGCAAGGCAGTGGTTGTCTTGGAGGTGTGTTTGGGGTAGTTATCATGTTGGAATAACTGCCCTGAGGCCCAGTCTCCGAAGGGAGGGGATCATGCTCTGCTTCAGTATGTCACAGTACATGTTGGCATTCATGGTTCCCTCAATGAACTGTAGCTTCTCAGTGCTGGCAGCACTCATGCAGCCCCAGACCAGGACACTCCCACCACCATGCTTTACTGTAGGCAAGATACCTTTGTCTTTGTACTCCTCACCTGGTTGCCGCCACACACACTTGACACCATCTGAACCAAATAAATTTATCTTGGTCTCATCAGACCACAGGACATGGTTCCAGTAATCCATGTCCTTAGTTTGCTTGTCTTCAGCAAATTGCGGTATTTCTTGTGCATAATCTTTAGAAGAGGCTTCCTTCTGGAACGACAGCCATGCAGACCAATTTGATGCAGTGTGCGGCGTATGGTCTGAGGACTGACAGGCTGACCCCCCACCCCTTCAACCTCTGCACCAATGCTGGCTGCACTCATATGTCTATTTCCCAAAGACAACCTCTGGATATGACGCTGAGCACGTGCACTCAACTTCTTTGGTGGACCATGGCGAGGCCTGTTCTGAGTGTAACCTGTCCTGTTACACCGCTGTATGGTCTTGGCCACGGTGCTGCAGCTCAGTTTCAGGGTCTTGGCAATCTTCTTATAGCCTAGGCCATCTTTATGTAGAGCAACAATTCTTTTTTTCAGATCCTCAGAGAGTTCTTTGCCATGCGGTGCCATGTTGAACTTCCAGTGACCAGTATGTGAGAGTGATAACACCCAATTTTACACATCTGTTCCCCATTCACACCTGACAACTTATAACACCAAGGAGTCACATGACACCAGGAAGGAAAAATGGCTAATTGGGCCCAATTTGGACATTTTCATTTAGGGGTGTACTCACTTTTGTTGACAGCGGTTTAGACATTAATGGCTGTGTTGAGTTATTTTGAGAGGACAGCAAATTTACACTGTTATACAAGCTGTACACTCACTACTATACATTGTAGCAAAGTGTAATTTCTTCAGTGTTGTCACATGAAAAGATATAATCCAATATTTACAAAAATGTGAGGGGTGTACTAACTTCTGAGGTTGTGTGTGTAAAACACACACTTAGGTTCATATATATTTGGACACAGGCACAGTTTTTGTTCTTGTTTTTCTTTTCAGGTATGTACCAAAACATATTCAAGCTATAGTTATATAATGGATATAGGCTGAAAGTGCACACTCTCAGGTGTAATTTGAGTGTATGTACATCCAAATAGGAGGAAGGGTTCAGGAATTACAGCTCTTAAGAGTAGCCACCCTCCCTTTTTCAAGGGACCAAAAGTAATTGGACAATTGAATATAATCATAAAATGTTAATTTTTTTTATATTTTGAGAATCCTTTACTGGCAACGAATGCCTGAAGTCTGGACCCCATGGACATTACCAAAGACTGGGTTTCCTCCTTTCTGATGCTTTGTCAGGCTCTAACTGCAGCTGTCTTTTGTTTGTGGGTCTCTCTTTCTGCCTGTTAGTTTTGCCTTCAGCAAGTGAAATGCATGCTCAATTGGGTTGAGATCAGGTGATTGACTCGGCCATTGCAGAATATTCCACTTCTTTTCCTTCAAAAGCTTTTGCAGTGTGTTTTGGATCATTGTCCACCTCCTGGAGAGTGTCCTTCACTTGTCAGGATGTTGTGAATGGGTTTTTCTTTACCATAGAGAGGATCCTGCAATCATCCACCATTGTCTTCCTTGGACGTGCATGCCTTTTTACGTTGCTGAGCTCACGAGTGCGTTCTTCGTTCCTCAGAATGTACCAAACTGTTGATTTGGCCACTCTTAATGTTGCTGCTATCTCTCGGTTAACCTCCTTAAAGTATTCTTAAACCCAGGACCCTGCATGCACTATGTCTGGTCTCCCACAGTACACAGAGCATAGAAATGCAATTATTTTAGTAAATATAAACTGCTAAATACCTTTTCTCATCAGCAGTTAGAGCAGTCTTGTGACTTTATCATTGTCCAGGAGAGCACTGGGTAAAGCTTGTAGGTGAAGTTTTTTTTTTCTCCCCTGGTTGTCCTATGAGGCTGCATGACCCCTGACCCACTGTCTGGACAGCGCTGTTTGGCCCTGTGCTAATCGCAATCACTCTCCCAAGAAATAAACTCTAGCGATACACACCAAACTGAGCATGGGCAGCTTACCCCCAAGGCTCTGTTCAATTAGCAGATGGAATGAGGACAGTAGAAGGGGAAGATCAGAGAAGACCAGATCAAACATCCTCTACACAATGTGGAGGATTAACCCTTAGGTTCCACAGTGAGTATAACAAGCATGCTTTATTGCATGTACAAACTGATTTTACTTTTGTGGGTTTAGCAACACTTAAATGTTCCTGTGTCCACTGTGCGCAACATTGTCAAGAAGCGGCCCATGGCACCGTAGCTAATCTCCCTGGACATGGATGAAAGAAAAAAATCAAAGATTGCAACAAAGGATTATTTAGAGGATAAAGGACCTTGATCAGACAAATTCAAGCTGACCTTCAAGCACAGGGTACCACTATGTCCGCTCACACTATACGTCGCCATCTGAATGAAAAGTGACGCTATGCTAGGAGACCCAGGAGAACACTGCTGACACAGAAGCATAAAAAAGCCAGATTGGAGTTTGCCAGAACTTACCTGAGGAAGCCAAATTCTTTTTGGGAGAATGTGCTGTGGACAGACGAAACAAAATTACAGCTTTTTGGCAAAGACCATCATTCCATTGTTTTCAGAAAAATAAGACCTTTAAAGAAAACAGTACAGTCCCTACAGGCAAACGTGGTGGAGGTTCACTGATGTTTTGGGGTCACTATGCTGCTTCAGGCGCTGGATGTCTTGACTGTGTGCATGGCATTATGAAATCTGAAGACTACCAAATTCTGGGGTGCAATGTAGGGCCCAGTATCAGAAAGTTGGGTCTCCGTCAGAGGTAATGGGTCTCACAGTAGGACAATGACCAAAGCACACGTCAAAAAGCACCCAGAAATTGTTAGCGCTAAAGAGTACTGAATTGTCCAACAATGAGTCCAGATCTCAATCCCATAGAGCACCTGTTGCACTTTGATTGACCATTGCACGGTCATGCAACACTGTACCCATATGAAATTTGTACCATTTTTTTTTTCACACAAATATAGCTTTCTTTTGGTGGTATTTAATCACCACTGGGTGTTTTTATTTTTTGCTCTATAAACAAAAAAGAAAAAATTTGAAAAAAAAGGCAGCACTGGTGGGTGGCACTGCTGGGCGGGCACTGCTTTGCCCTGATGTGTGGCACTGCTAGGCACAGGTGGGTGGCACTACTATGCACTGCTGGGCACTTGTGGGTGGCACTACTGGGCATTGATCATCAGTTCCCTGATAATTGGTGCTGATCAGTCCTCCGTCAATTGCCAGTTATCGGCAGTACTTTCCGCACGCTGTGACAGCGCAAGGAAAGTGCAGCTGATAACCAGCAACTGCATTTACCGGTGATCAGCTGTATCCGTAGGACACCGTGATCATGGAGATCGCCGGGGGCACACACAAGGATGCGTTCTGGGAGGACGTCATATGACGCTGTCCCAGGACTGGACAACCGCGTTGTAACCGTAATTCGGCTATAGCACGGTTGGTAAGTGGTTAAATTGAGGGTGCCAATATTTTTGTCCTGTCCATTTTTGGAGATTTGGGTGTCAGATTTGGCTTTTTGTTTTTCCACTTTTTTGTGCCATATCTATACAAACAAAAGAAATAAACATGAGAATGCCTAAACATTTGTAATTGCAACAATTTTCCAGGGTGAAGTGGTGCATTATCTGACAGAAATGCAGGGGTGCCAGTATTTGTGGCTTGACTATAAGTACCACCTGACTATTTTCTGTTGATGGCTGTAACATCTACTTCATCTCATGAAAACTCACAGCTCTCTTGCAGGATAGAGGAGTCTTTCAAAAAAAAAAAAAGAGGCAGTTAACGTTTCTTGCATAGAAAGCCTTCTGCACTGTGCAGGATGTGTGCCCTCTGTATACCACCATGAAGCTTTAAAGCATTATTGATATAATTCACGATTGTGGACTTTTGCAGCAGACCTGAGTTTGTTTTAACCCCTTGAATACCAGGGCATTTATAAATGTACCTTTGGTGAGTGATGGGTTAGAGAGCCTGTCATGTGACCACTCATTTCACTAAAATCTTCCTCATCATTTACTGCATGGTATTCACTTGTAAATGTCTCCCTTGCATGGACCTTCAAAAGCCCTAAAACCTCTGCTGGGTGTTGTCATTTTGGATGTGATATCAGCAGCTGCAACAGACTCCAAGCTGTTGCTGAAGTTACAATCTGTAGTGTTCCCCTTCACTCCTCCCTTAGCAGCCAAGTAGAAGGTTATGTAATGAGGTGAGGGGAGGAATGGTGGACCTGGATCAGTACCAGCAGTAATTACACACTCCTAGAAGATGAGAGGGCTATGACAAGCAACAATGGAGGTGGCTGTGCTAGGCAATTGACTTTTTTTTTGTTTTTTAATAAGCATTTAAAACACAATAAAACCTATAAGCTGAGTATCTAGAGTTAAAATTTCAGTCTCCATGTTTTATTGTAATGCACTGGTCATTCATTAAACCTCAACAACAGAATGTCTGAATATTTGTATGTACATCCAACGTGTTTCACGTTTCCCTTTCTCAGGGGCAAACATATCCAAAGGTTGGAACATACATGACAAAAACTGAATCGTATTATGTATGTACAATTTAGACACACTGCCGATGAGAGCCATGCACGATCAGTCTATCCAGGGTATAAAAAGAGGCCCAGCTAATGCAGTCCAATGATGGTCAGGCTCAAAAAGAAGGAATGTGGGAGCACACAGATCCAAGGTTCAGCAGTGACACTAAAAAATATAAATATGAAAAGTGTACTAGCCAAAGACAAAGTTTGAGACAATCACAAGCCTACCTTAAGCCCTGCATCACTCCACATTCCTGTGCAAATCAATTGCGATTCTGTGGTGTGATTTGAGCCCATTATTTTGGATGGCTCAGATCACACTGCGTCTGCATGAAAAAGGTGCAGGCACAATTTTTTTTTTTTTTTTCTGGCCACACTGGAATCAGATTGCATGGATGTATGTTAATACTCACGCAATCCGATTCAGGCAAAAGCACTGCGTTCTGCATCCAGCTTTTGGGGTGTTGTTCACTTTTAATAGACACCCACAGCAAATCACAAGAACGTGGTGTGATGTGGGAAATGTAGCGATTCCTGTGCGTTTCCCCCATCACATCAGTGTGAACCAAGCCGTAAGGGTCTAACATTCACTCTTGAAGGTAGGCTTTTGAGTGCCTCAAACTGTTTTTGGCTTGGTCTGAGCAATGTGGTGTTGAGGTCCAGTTATCGACCAGTGAATTATGATAAGACATATATATTAGAGGAAATTTGTGGTGCTGTATACTCAGTCTATATGTTTTATTGTGTTAAAGTGGAAGTCAAGTCAAAACTTAACGGAGCTTAAATCTACTCTAACCCCCATTCAAAGCCTTTTCTTTCTACCTTGTAAAAGGAAAGATGCTTGTACTTTAACTTGATCTCACATGATCTGTCGAGAGCCGGCTTCAGGGAAGAGGAGAGATCACCGACATCAGCAGCAGAGCCTGAGTGATGTCACCTATAGGGCTACTATGGGGTTTTGGCTGTTCCTCCTACACTGAAGCTGCTGCTGGGATCCAATCGTGTGACTGGACCAGAGTGCTTCACAATAGGTAAGTATAAGCATCTTTCCTTTTACAGGGTAGATAGAATAGACTTCGAATGGGGATCGGAGTAAATTTTAAGCTTAGTGGGTTCTGCCTTACCTTCCACTTTAATGTTATTATAATAAAATAAGATTTTTTTTTCTCATATGTGTCGGTGCCTGTAAAAGTCCCATAAACCTACATAAGACATGTATTTTAACTGGGCTATTGGCACCATATGCAGTCTCAAGTCTTACTGAACATGTAAAATTCAAAGTACTTGATTTTTTTTGTGCTTTTGTCTGCAATTCGTTTTTTAATGACGATGTTGTACATGGACAGAGATAGTGTTGCATAACCTCGGAGTTCATGATTACTCAACTGACACTATAATATTCCCCTTTGTTCCCCTGAAGATGGATAAAAGGTTATGTAGGGCGATGAGGGGAGGAGCTGGGTCAGCACAATGCTTAATTAGGACTATGATGTTCAAGGAGGAAAGGGGGCTGTACTTGGGAATTGACTCTCCTGAAGTATTCTGATTTTCTAGTGAATCGTAAGTGAATAAAAAAAATATGGAAAATGGAACACTGCAAGTAAGCTTATACTCAGCTTATTTAAACCCCTAATTTGTTTGGTATTTAACCTGCAAATTTTTTTGTTTTCTCCAAGTGGGGAAGGCATGAATCTGTAGGTAAGGTTGAAAGCCTACTTTAAAGTGTTACTAAACCTACAACCATAAAATCAGTCTTTATATGCAGTAAAGCATATACTCGCTGTGGAATTTAAGGGGTTAATCCTCTGCATTGTGTAAAATATGTTTGATCCTTTCTTCTCTGCCCCTCCTCTTGTTGAAATGACCACCTGATACAGACTGAATCTGTGGTCACATACACAAGCTCAGTTTGGTGTGGATTTCTAGAGAGGTTGTGTTTTTTTTTTTCTTTTTTTTTTTTTTTTTTTTGAGTGCATGTGATCAGCACAGGGCCAATCTGCACTGTCCAGACGGGGTCAAGGGGTTTCACATCATCCTAGAGCAGAAAGAAAAATCCTCCTACAAGGTTTAACCAGTGCTTAGCTGAAGTCACAAAACTACTCTTAACTGCTGGTGAGAAAAGGTATTTAGCAGTTAGTTTATATATACTAAAATAATTGCATTTCCTTGTGTGTACTGTGGAAAACCAGATATAGTGAATGCAGAGTCCGGGGTTTAGTAACACTTTAAGTAGAACTTTAATGTGTATTTAAATCTGGTTATCATGTGGACCAAGTGAATAGCATAATGCTGGCTATACATAGTGCAGTTATGGATGTCAGGCCTGTCTTACCAAAACCCCTAGAATAAAACTTAAATGGTTGAAATAACAGAAAATGTGTACCTTTTTTTTTTTTTTTTTTTTTTTTTTTTTTTTAAATGATTGATGTAACTGTTTATTTTCAGGATACGCTGATTGTTTGGTCTGAAGCAGAAAATTATGATTTGGCTCTCAGTTTTCAAGAAAAGGCTGGTTGTGATGAAATCTGGGAAAAGATATGTCAGGTGAATATTGCTGTGGTGTTTTTTTTTTTTTTTTTTTTTTTTTGGTTTTTCCTTTCACTGATATGTATCACTGTATAAAGTCATTCAGAATGAAGAAAGGCTAGCCATAGACATGCAGCAGCCTGGCAGTTATATTTTTATATACACACACATACCACTGTACTTGTTTTGCGTTCCTTGTTGCCATAGCAGCATTAACCACCATGTACAAGCTGGGTGATACTGGCTCCCTGGCATTGATCTGTCAGTGACAGCAAATGGCTGACAGCACAGTGTTTAGTAAATACTCTGCTGCTTCCAGTTGTGAACCAGAAAGAGCCATTGTTGCACTGCATTTGTTTTTTACAGAATGATAAAAAATATACATTTAAAACCATTAATTTTAGATGCCGAAATACCTTGTCAGAGATTCAGACACCAGAAAACCAGACCATGCTAACATTTATTTGCTTTTATTAGACATTAAAGCTCACCAGAGATTTTTCAGTCAGAAAATGCAATCTCTATTCATTTTCCTTTTTAGAGCTACAAAAATTATCCAGTAAAAGCCCTGCCTAAACAATCCACTCAGTAGCTAGCCAGGTAGGCTCTTGTACTACATATTTGTTGATAGATCTAAAAGGCTTATTTAAAGCTAAGCTCACCTTTAGTAATATGTTTCATGTTACACCTATATTTGGGGTGTAACATGTTACTATACAGCACCTGCCTGCACCCCCAATTTCTGACCGTGGCAGTGGGTGGGGGATCTTCTCCCTGCGCCCACTGTCACAATTTAAAAACAGCATGGGTGTGCAGGACTCTGCCCACACATCCATGTCTTTCTTTTACAGAGATTTGTGAATGAATGCACTACAAGTCTTGTCTTACACCGCAGCAGATGGCTTGTTCTCAAAGAACTGCAGGAGGGCTTGGTGAGTGCTTTTGTAGTTCATTGACAATTCCTACAGCTTTCAAACAGAGGGCCTACATGGCCAGAAAGCAGTGTGAATGGACTACAAGCGTGCTGATCAGCACAGTCGTGGTCCACTGAAACTACTAATGCGTGCACCGTGGAGGCAAACAGGACTTGTAGTTCATGCACTGATTGCTGTGAATGAATAATACTGCTCTGCGGGCAGAGCCATTTCCAAAATGTGACGGTATGTTCAGGGAGAGGAGCCCCCACCCGCAGTCACAGGGAGCTGGGCTCTGGTAGTGGCAAGTGTATACACCTGTATGATTAATATGACTTGACCAGTCTTTGATTTTGATTTCTAGGTTCAGGGGAAAGACCCTTCTGTGGAAGTCACACAAGACCCCATTGATGAGTCCGAAGAGGAACGCTTTGAGGAGATGCCTGAAACTAGCAACTTGATTGATCTTCCCAATTGTGAACTTGGTAAACTTGAAGAGATTGCTGACCTTGTTACCTCAGTCCTGTCATCACCTATCCGTAGGGAAAAGCTAGCACTAGCCTTGGAGAACGAGGGCTACATTAAAAAGTTGTTGCAACTTTTCCAAACCTGTGAAAACTTGGATAACACAGAAGGATTGCACCATTTATATGAGATTATTCGAGGAATATTATTTCTCAATAAAGCGACTCTGTTTGAGGTGATGTTTTCGGACGAGTGCATAATGGATGTTGTGGGGTGCCTGGAGTATGACCCAGCCTTGGCTCAGCCAAAAAGACACAGGGAGTTTTTGACTAAAACTGCGAAGTTTAAAGAAGTAATCCCCATAACAGACTCTGAACTTAGGCAAAAGATTCACCAAACGTACAGGGTACAGTACATTCAAGATGTCATTTTGCCCACGCCATCTGTATTTGAAGACAATTTTCTGTCTACACTTACGTCTTTCATTTTCTTTAACAAAGTGGAGATTGTCAGCATGTTGCAGGTAAGTAGACTCATCCTAAAGCTATTTTTCACATGTCCTTGATTGCTAGATCTGTATAAGGACTACTTTCTTTTTTTTTCTTAGCCCTTTATTTTGCTGATAAAAGAAAATGAGAAGGTGTTTGTGATGACTAATATGGCTTCAAAGCATAAATCCAGCCTCTGCTCTAAACTGATTACATAACCTCACCTCATTGTAGTTTTGGAAATACAGCCTTTTGCTATAGCATATTTACATGGTTACTGTGACTTAACCAGTTATACATGTGTTGTTTGTGATCATTCAAAAATTAGAACCCGTGGAACCATTCTACCTCCCCTGCATGTCATAGGATTCGGGAAAAATACATTTTTGGTTTTGACACATGCTTGTTTCTAAACAATGGCTTGCCAAGTTGAGAAGGTAAAAGGATTGTGATGGCCCTGGAGATTGTACCTTGATTGGCAGCGCAAAATTTTTAGACTCGAGTAGGAGTGGGTACCTCTCAAACCTAGGTACCCGGTTCCCCAGGGAAAAAATAAAATTCCAAATATTACAGAGGAAGGGGGGAGGAGAAGCATAATGGTAGATTTACAAACCAAATGGAGGGAGTAAATTAGAGAAATGCATTATTATAGAAAAATAAAAATGGATTTTTAAGGTGCTCAAAAAAAGTTCCAAACATTTGATGTTGTACTAAAATCATACAAAACTTTATTACAATATTATCATATAAAAAAACTACATCACATTGTTAGTTGTAGAGGCTTAAAACCAATTTAGTGCTTCATGTGGCTTAGAATTCACAATGCAACAGTTCCCACTCAACATGTTTTGCCAAATTGTTGGCTTCTGGAGATTTACAGATAATTTCATATAATTGTCACTAGGAGAAAATAAAAGTATAACAGTAAACCAATTTGACAAGAATATGAAAATACAAAAATAATATATGTCATCAATACATAATAATCATGCATATTAATCACTTTGCCTATTAGATATAGGTTCTTATAGAGTTAACCTACAAGGGCTGTTCTTACCAGGTGTATCTTCATTAAAGCACAGCAAACAAGCATCCACTCTCTTTTCCCCAAGAGAGTCCCAAATGAGCCAAAAAAGGGAAAGGAAGCTGCAGCCAACCAATACGGTCCTCCCTGCCAACACACCAACACCTAAGCACAACAAACCGAGGGGGGGGAAACGCATGCGCATATATATATATATATATATATATATATATATATATATATAGGCAAAAACAACCCCTACACCTACCACAAAAAAGAATAAAAAGTAATAAACCCATAGGCAAACTTATTCGCCTAAAACAATTTAAGGGTTTACATAGGTGTTGTCCTTCCCTGTATTCCTTGGGGTAACTAGTTGGCGATACAACCCCGGATTGTTTTAGGCGAGTAAGTTTGCCTATGGGTTTATCGCCAACTAGTTACCCCAAGGAATACAGGGAAGGACAACACCTATGTAAACCCTTAAATTTCATTAAAAAAGGTATAATCAACACCACAATTAATAAATAAATATATATATATATATATATATATATATATATATATATATATATATATATATATATATACATGCAAGGGGAAAAAAAGTATTCGGCATTAAACTTAAAACCACTACATACCATCTATTAGGAAAATAGTTCTGGAAGGTGGTCTTGAGAGATGAGTGCATCAACCATAGAGCCAGCCTCAGCTGGCTTTTATATCCCTTCCACCCTGCAGGTTGACACTGGCCAGGTGCAGACGCCCAAAATGGATCCCGCAGTGACGTCATGCACCGAAGCATTTCAGCGTCATTTTGGAACATCCAACACATAGTCCAAACGGGGTTCGTTGGCAAACTAGCAGACAAAAAAGATTAAACCCTGTGGCAAGTAGGACGCAACAAAGTGCGCCACCTCACGAAGGGACACATTAACACCCTGCCCGAATGGTGGCTCCAGGCGCCCAGTGGCCACCAAGAACTCCCCAAACATTCCCCCCAAAACAAAAGAGGGAGAGGGGGGAAAAGAAAAAAGTAAATGGATGCAAAAAACATCAATATGTATATTACTATATTTAAAGTAAGGCACATGGTCTCGAGGCATTTAAATCTCATCACACTTGTGCCTATATACAAATTTGGCATCTAAGACGCCCTCACCTGGTAAAAATACCGAACAACCCCCTAATGCAGGCATCACTAAATGGTGGACCGCGGTCCAGATCCGAACCCAGAAACATGCCTTTCCGGACCACAGCCTCCCCAAATAGTTGCCTGAATGTCTTCCCCCCCCCCCCTTCGCCGACTCGCCCGCCTGCCGCTGCCACTATTATACTCAAGGAAGGGGAGTGTGGGGAGGCGCAGCAGGTCTTCCCTTTCATAACATTTCGGCACTCCCCCTCTCCACACTGTCCTACCTCGTTCACTTAAGCTGGGAAGCACAGCAGGTCTGGACATAGGATGGGGCTTTTCATGTTAGGAAGCTAGTGATTTGGTTGCTAGGCAGTGGGGTGGTCCAAGCAATGATTTACCTGCCTTTTAACATGAAAAGTCCCGCCATATGTCCAGACCTGCCGTGCTTGCTGTCTTCTGTGAATAAGGTAGGACAGTGTGGGGAGGGGGGAGTGCTGCGATATTATGAAAGGGACAGCAATCTGTAATATGCATGGGGGGAGTCTGTGATGAAGGGGGATCTAAGATGAGGGGATCTGTGATAAGGGGTCTGTGATGGAGCAGTCGGTGATTGGGGGGAGGTTTGTGATGGGGTGATCTGTGATATAAAAGGGGGGAATGGGGAGGAGGAACTGTGATGTGCACGGGAGGCCATGCTGCAAAGGATCTGAGTCAGCACCAACATGACACTCAGACCTCCACCGGAAGAAGATTTTACTGACCGGACCCCAGTGAATTTTAATTCAGTACTCCTGCCCTAAGGTATACCCATAAGAACCACTAATCATAACAATATAATAAACTGTACTTAAACCATGACAAATCGCATAGAACTGCACCAATATAAATTACTTGAATTGAGACAACATTCAGGGGTTAGATCCGTACTGATTGCAAAATAGCAGCATCAAGGCCATCTACTATAAGAAGGGCCTAAAACTAATGGACTCATTAAGTCCAGGAAATTTATGGGCAGCTAATGTATATATCCATTTTGTTTTAAGTTGTAAAAGAAGTTTATCAATATCTCCTCCTATGTTCATGTGAAGGTTTGTGATCCAGAGCAAAAACTGAGTGGGAATTGTTGCACTGTGAATTCTAAGCCACAGAGCACTTTGTTGGTTTTAAGCCTCTACATCTACCACTGTGATGTTTTTTGTTTTTTTTTTTATATGATAATATTGTAATAAAGTTTTTTTTTGTATGATTTTAGTACATCAAAAAGTTCCATTTTGTTTTTGTGTATTGGTTATTCACTATATGGGATGTGGTGCTAACTGAAATCCAGCCCACCTGTAACAATTTCAAAAAGAGAAATACATTGATAGTTTTAGATAAACATTAATACTAGTGGTGCACCAAAATGAAAATTCTGGTGCCGAAACCGATACCAAAAATTCAGCATGCATGTGGCCGAAAACCGAAATGTCTGCATATGTGGGGGTGGGGGGGCTCCAAACTTCTTTTTGTATTTTCTACTTTCATGTATATTTTTATTTTTAACTTATTTTAGTGCCATCACATAGGGGACCAATAGTCCCCTATGTGATAGCATATAAGTGACAGGTCCTCTTTGTAGGGGGGCAGTGTGTGCAAGGAGGGGGCAGGAGAGGAGCAGTGTATACAAAGAGGCTCCCTCACTGGCTGTCACTATATGTCAGTGCCGATTTTTAAATGCAATTGCCCTTCTTTTTTTTTTTTCTTCACCATACCTGTCACTTTCCCTGGAGCTAATGAAACTGTTTCTTTTAGCTTGGGAAAGAAACTTTAAAGAAACAGTTTTTCTTTTAAAGTGACAGCTGATACTCTGAGCTATAGTGGAAAAAAAAGAAAGGCAATTGCCGTTAAAAGCCAGCACTGGCATATAGTGACAGCTAGACAATGTATACACTGCTCCTCTCCTGCCTTTCTTCACCGCCCTCCCCTCACATCTGCAGTACACACAGTCTCCTGTATTGGCTAAATTTTTCCTATCGGCAAAATGCCCCTAGGGCTGTTTTCGGCTGACGTTTGTCGGTGGTTGAAATTTCGGTGCATCCCTAATTAATACTAAAGCTGGGTATACAGGGGGAGTAATTTTTGTTCATTCAACAATCTGGCTGGACGAACAAAAACTCAGATTCCTGCATCCACACAATCGATGCGTTATTGTATTCTAACAGTGGGGGGCTCCCACCCCCCCATTTGAATACATTGTTTGGCGCTGCAGTCTTTGGCTGAATGTGCTGATTGAGTGCTGGTTTTCCAGCAGGACCATTTGACAGAAACCAGTCTTTAGAACGGCTTATGTTGAATAACAGATGGGTAAACACAATGCGAAATTCGTCCATTTCCTGCTGAACTGGACAACTTTTGGTCCGTGCATACCCAACTTTAGCCACACACCTGGAACAAGTATGTACAATGACTTCAAAAGTCTTTCTGTACTTGTTTTAAGTCAGTGACTGTATTGAGAAAACAGTGGCAGCATAACAGCCAAGAAAATACTATTTGTAGAAGAAGAGATCAGAAATGGCTGTCTCCGCATAATAGGGTTCCTTTAAATGTAATTTGCAGCCGAGCCAAACGAGATGCAGTAGTAGTGTTCTGCATGATCATTACCCACAAGTGGCCGTGTTGATGTGTAGCATCTAGTATGGTCATTGTAGAGTAGCTGGAAGCTCTGCTCCCTATCTGGTGTTTACTATTGTTGGACAGATAAGGAGTGGCGGTATGATTTAAAGTGGTTGTAGAGGCTCAAGGTTTCTTTACCTTCATGCAGACGATGCATCTCCCCAACCCACCTAATACTTACCTGAGCCCCATCTCAATCCAGTAATGTGCATGAGAGCAGAGTCTCTCCCAGGACTCTTCCGTCTTCTTGGCTCAGACAGCAGTGGGAACCATTGGCTCCTGCTATTGTCAGTCACAGCCAACAAGGAGAGAGCGGGGCGGGTCTGAGCTACGTCTGTGTGAATGGACACGCATAGGAGCTTTCTATGGGGGCATGTGGCAGGAGGGAGGGACCAGGAGCAGCTTCGGGGGGCCCGAGAAGGAGGATCAGTGATGCTCTGTGCAAAACTACTGCACAGAGCAGGTACTATGCAAAATCTGTTTACAAAGGCATAATTAAACTTTGTTTTCAATTTCTGGACTAGTATCTAAGCTTCTTGCAGATAAATGTAGATATGTTTGTCCATACACTGACAGAATTTGTCATTGCCTGACTTGCAGACCCTATATTATCTTAGCGCTGTGATCCAGTGAAAAGATTCAGTTTCGCTGCTCTAGAAACAGTGTTTGGGGAAAAAACATAGCAATGAATTGTTCTCTCCTCTAGTGGTGAAGAGCTGCTCATTTGGAAACTTGTAAGTCAAACACGCAACATATTTTTGAAGTGGTTTACAAGCTCCATTTGATTAGGTCATGACAGCTCGTAGATTCTCGGTAAACATTCTCTCTAGCTTACTATCCAGAGACAATCTGTTCTAATGGTTTCTTGCAGCATTTGTACCAGCGTGTTGCATTAAAGGAAGCTTGTCAGGTTCAGGAAAACGGAACTTGTTATATTATTGCTTGTTAGTGAGCCACTGCCACATAAACTTGCAGAGATCCTTGGCTGCAAAGTCAGAGACACATTGGAGGACCTGGCAAAAAAAAAAATAGCACAAGGCAAAGTTACAAGTGTTTCCTGTGGTCTCCCTGCAGCTGATTCTTCTTTACTGATTTACCGTGCCTTGTTCCATACTGTGTCTGTATGTAGAAGCAGCCATCTTGGTATGGGAGCAGTTTTTTTTTTTTTTTTTCATGTCAGATCTGCCTTGTGATGACTAGTGATTGGAAGACTTGATGTGCTGAAAGTGCATTGCACGCACTCCCATACAGCCCGGCAGTGTTTTCCATTACAGGTTACATTGTATGTGGGGTCTGCTATCTAGAGTTACTTTTCTCAAAAAGGTGAGAATAATGTTTTACAGCCCATTTCTCTACCCCTAGGCTTAGAATATTTATTCCTTGCAGTACAGACAGGCACCATTGCAAGGTGTGGTGTTTTTTGTTTTGGGGTTTTTTTTGGGGGGGGGGGGGGAGAGTGGTGCTTAGTAGCATGCATTGCCAAAATAAATTTTTTTTTGTGCATGATAAATACATTTTATACGCTGTTCAGAGTCACCCCTTCACCCATAAAGATCTCGCCAGGTCAAAGGTGGCTATACCCAGAATATCAAGCAATTTACTCCATGTCTTGTCTAATTTCCCAAGTGTTCCCCAGGTAGTATAGAGTGTCTACTTTTCTATTTTGATGGTGTTTATACTCCAACAGAGTGGAAGGTTTAACATTTAGTGCTTTAAAATTTATGGGCTTGGGACAGTGCTTTCAGGACCACTATTTGATATTCCTAGGGAATTCCACATTTCCATATGTGGAATTTAGTCCACACACCCCCCTAATTTCTTAGGGCCTTCAACATTTAGGCTGTTCCAAGCTTAGGAGTCAGGGGCCGCAGGAGTCACCCCCCAGCATTGGTGTCGGGGGGCCGCAGGAGTCACCCCCCAGCATTGGTGTCGGGGGGGGCCGCAGGAGTCACCCCCCAGCATTGGTGTCGGGGGGGGCCGCAGGAGTCACCCCCCAGCATTGGTGTCGGGGGGGGCCGCAGGAGTCACCCCCCAGCATTGGTGTCGGGGGGGGCCGCAGGAGTCGCCCCCCAGCATTGGTGTCGGGGGGGGGGGGCCGCAGGAGTCACCCCCCAGCATTGGTGTCGGGGGGGGCCGCAGGAGTCACCCCCCAGCATTGGTGTCGGGGGGGGCCGCAGGAGTCACCCCCCAGCATTGGTGTCGGGGGGGGCCGCAGGAGTCACCCCCCAGCATTGGTGTCGGGGGGGGGGCCGCAGGAGTCACCCCCCAGCATTGGTGTCGGGGGGGGGGCCGCAGGAGTCACCCCCCAGCATTGGTGTCGGGGGGGGGCCCGCAGGAGTCACCCCCCAGCATTGGTGTCGGGGGGGGCCGCAGGAGTCACCCCCCAGCATTGGTGTCGGGGGGGGGCCGCAGGAGTCACCCCCCAGCATTGGTGTCGGGGGGGGCCGCAGGAGTCACCCCCCAGCATTGGTGTCGGGGGGGCCGCAGGAGTCACCCCCCAGCATTGGTGTCGGGGGGGGCCGCAGGAGTCACCCCCCAGCATTGGTGTCGGGGGGGGGGGGGCCGCAGGAGTCACCCCCCAGCATTGGTGTCGGGGGGGGGGGGGCCGCAGGAGTCACCCCCCAGCATTGGTGTCGGGGGCCGCAGGAGTCACCCCCCAGCATTGGTGTCGGGGGCCGCAGGAGTCACCCCCCCAGCATTGGTGTCGGGGGGGGGCCGCAGGAGTCACCCCCCAGCATTGGTGTCGGGGGCCGCAGGAGTCACCCCCCAGCATTGGTGTCGGGGGGGGCCGCAGGAGTCACCCCCCAGCATTGGTGTCGGGGGGGGCCGCAGGAGTCACCCCCCAGCATTGGTGTCGGGGGGGGCCGCAGGAGTCACCCCCCAGCATTGGTGTCGGGGGGGGCCGCAGGAGTCACCCCCCAGCATTGGTGTCGGGGGGGGCCGCAGGAGTCACCCCCCAGCATTGGTGTCGGGGGGGGCCGCAGGAGTCACCCCCCAGCATTGGTGTCGGGGGGGGCCGCAGGAGTCACCCCCCAGCATTGGTGTCGGGGGGGCCGCAGGAGTCACCCCCCAGCATTGGTGTCGGGGGGGCCGCAGGAGTCACCCCCCAGCATTGGTGTCGGGGGGGCCGCAGGAGTCACCCCCCAGCATTGGTGTCGGGGGGGCCGCAGGAGTCACCCCCCAGCATTGGTGTCGGGGGGGGCCGCAGGAGTCACCCCCCAGCATTGGTGTCGGGGGGGGCCGCAGGAGTCACCCCCCAGCATTGGTGTCGGGGGGGGCCGCAGGAGTCACCCCCCAGCATTGGTGTCGGGGGGGGCCGCAGGAGTCACCCCCCAGCATTGGTGTCGGGGGGGGCCGCAGGAGTCACCCCCCAGCATTGGTGTCGGGGGGGGCCGCAGGAGTCACCCCCCAGCATTGGTGTCGGGGGGGGCCGCAGGAGTCACCCCCCAGCATTGGTGTCGGGGGGGGCCGCAGGAGTCACCCCCCAGCATTGGTGTCGGGGGGGGGCCGCAGGAGTCACCCCCCAGCATTGGTGTCGGGGGGGGGGCCGCAGGAGTCACCCCCCAGCATTGGTGTCGGGGGGGGGGCCGCAGGAGTCACCCCCCAGCATTGGTGTCGGGGGGGGCCGCAGGAGTCACCCCCCAGCATTGGTGTCGGGGGGGGCCGCAGGAGTCACCCCCCAGCATTGGTGTCGGGGGGGGCCGCAGGAGTCACCCCCCAGCATTGGTGTCGGGGGGGGCCGCAGGAGTCACCCCCCAGCATTGGTGTCGGGGGGGGCCGCAGGAGTCACCCCCCAGCATTGGTGTCGGGGGGGGCCGCAGGAGTCACCCCCCAGCATTGGTGTCGGGGGGGGCCGCAGGAGTCACCCCCCAGCATTGGTGTCGGGGGGGCCGCAGGAGTCACCCCCCAGCATTGGTGTCGGGGGGGCCGCAGGAGTCACCCCCCAGCATTGGTGTCGGGGGGGCCGCAGGAGTCACCCCCCAGCATTGGTGTCGGGGGGGCCGCAGGAGTCACCCCCCAGCATTGGTGTCGGGGGGGCCGCAGGAGTCACCCCCCAGCATTGGTGTCGGGGGGGCCGCAGGAGTCACCCCCCAGCATTGGTGTCGGGGGGGCCGCAGGAGTCACCCCCCAGCATTGGTGTCGGGGGGGCCGCAGGAGTCACCCCCCAGCATTGGTGTCGGGGGGGGCCGCAGGAGTCACCCCCCCAGCATTGGTGTCGGGGGGGCCGCAGGAGTCGCCCCCAGCATTGGTGTCGGGGGGGCCGCAGGAGTCGCCCCCAGCATTGGTGTCGGGGGGGCCGCAGGAGTCGCCCCCAGCATTGGTGTCGGGGGGGCCGCAGGAGTCGCCCCCAGCATTGGTGTCGGGGGGGCCGCAGGAGTCGCCCCCAGCATTGGTGTCGGGGGGGCCGCAGGAGTCGCCCCCAGCATTGGTGTCGGGGGGGCCGCAGGAGTCGCCCCCAGCATTGGTGTCGGGGGGGCCGCAGGAGTCGCCCCCAGCATTGGTGTCGGGGGGGCCGCAGGAGTCGCCCCCAGCATTGGTGTCGGGGGGGCCGCAGGAGTCGCCCCCAGCATTGGTGTCGGGGGGGCCGCAGGAGTCGCCCCCAGCATTGGTGTCGGGGGGGCCGCAGGAGTCGCCCCCAGCATTGGTGTCGGGGGGGCCGCAGGAGTCGCCCCCAGCATTGGTGTCGGGGGGGCCGCAGGAGTCGCCCCCAGCATTGGTGTCGGGGGGGGCCGCAGGAGTCGCCCCCAGCATTGGTGTCGGGGGGGGCCGCAGGAGTCGCCCCCAGCATTGGTGTCGGGGGGGGCCGCAGGAGTCGCCCCCAGCATTGGTGTCGGGGGGGGCCGCAGGAGTCGCCCCCAGCATTGGTGTCGGGGGGGCCGCAGGAGTCGCCCCCAGCATTGGTGTCGGGGGGGCCGCAGGAGTCGCCCCCAGCATTGGTGTCGGGGGGGCCGCAGGAGTCGCCCCCAGCATTGGTGTCGGGGGGGCCGCAGGAGTCACCCCCAGCATTGGTGTCGGGGGGGCCGCAGGAGTCACCCCCAGCATTGGTGTCGGGGGGGCCGCAGGAGTCACCCCCAGCATTGGTGTCAGTTTGAACGCAATTGAGCGCGTGAGGGGGGAGAATTGAACTTGGGCAAGGTTCACTTAGACCAGTCCAAGCACTAAGTGCGCTTCTGCTTTTAAAGGAAATCTGTACAGAAGAAATGTGTGATCTTCTGTGCTTCGTGTCTCAGCCTGAAAAGGGCCATATTGTTGAAAAAATTAAACTTCAATCAAAAATGTAAACATCTGAGATGATTATTAGATGCAACCAGTCATGTCTGAAAAGGCCGGGCTTTAATATACACTGTTGGCTGTTGCACTCTTTAGATCGCTACAATTTCTCATTGCAGAATAACTGGGCTTGCTGCTTTAATGTTTTAGGTTCTGGTGCTGTATATAACTGGGGTATCTGCGTGAGATATCTTGAAATGAAATTTAGAAGGCCCTTTGCAAAACTACAGACCAAGTTGTTTTACCATGTCTTCACTTAACACTGACCTTTTTATAAATGAATAGAAGCCTGCCGGCTTCATCCAGAACTGGCTGCTCCACATAGGAAGCATTCACAGAACAGCTTGGAAACGGTGTGTAGGTGTATACGCTGTTACATCTCCCCAGGATGGAGTACTGTGAAGTAGGATGATGTCATCTCTGAGTCTGTTCAGGAGCCAGTCAGCATAGTCTTTAAATGGCAGCAAATTCCCTTTGTTGTTTTGTACCCACAGGCAAGCTTATAATGAGGCTTACCTGTAGGTACAGTAAATGCCTCCTAAATGTTCATCACGTAGGAGATGTTTACATGTGAAGCAGCCAGTGACGTTACCGGTGCATGCGCACTGCACTCTCAATGGTCGGCATGCTGTCTATTCAGGCAGCTGTTCTGCACAGTGATGACATTGCATGCTGACAGAGGGGAAGACCTGCTTTAAGGGGGGGGGGTTGCTTAGCTACATGTTGCATGTTGAAACCCTAAATATGGATGTAACTTGTTGCTAAAGGAAGAAGTTGGCCTTTTAAGGTCCGGTTCACATCTCCCATAGCTACGACTTGTGTTCCCGCTCGAACGTTTGTGTGCATAGTTTTGAATGGGCTGCCCTATGCATGTTTGTTGCGCAAAAGAAACTCATGCATCTTTTGGGTGACAAGCTTTGTGTGTTGGTTTTTTTTTTTTTGCACGATTCTGTTGAGCAACAGTCATGGCAAAATTGCACCGTATTTGTGGTGCCATTAAGAATGTATGGCATTCAAACACATGCTTGTGCGGTTTGGAATCGCAGGCAGAATGGCAGTGATTCCAAATCAAGTGTGAGGGCCTTAGATGGAAGGTTGTGGTTTGGTTTTTTTTGTTTTTCGTTTTTTTTTCTGGTTACAAGCTAGAAATAGTTCAGTAAAGTAGAAAGCTGTTTATCTGTCTCTTTTGGATACATTTTGTAGATGATTGACATAACCCATAGTTCTCATGTGGCTAAATGGTTAGCACTTCTGCCTGGGAGTACTAGGGCCGTTGGTTCGAATCCCAGCAACGGCACCACCTGCATGTTTGCATGTTCTCCCTGTGCCTGTGTGGGTTTCCTTCGGGTACTGCGGTTTCCTCCCACACTCCAAAGACATGCTGGTAGGTTAATTGGCTCCTGTCTAAATTGGCCCTAGTGTGTGTATGTATGAATGTGAGTTAGGGACCTTAGATTGTACACCCTTTTGAGGGTTAGGGACTGATGTGAATGTACAATATATATGTAAACCACTGCGTAAATTGACGGCGCTATAGAAGTACCTGAAATAAATAAAAACCATAGCAGAAAATCCTACTTCAGTCGAGCTTTGTTGATCTGCACAGTTCAATGTAGGCTCAATGCCAGGGAACGCGGTAAACAATGCTGCCTTGAGGTGGATTGCAGTACCCTGTATAAAATTGCTGCTTTTTATTGCAACACACTGCAGCTCACCTGAAGTCACTGCTCTGGTATATAGAAATATATGAAATGGCATTTTGTGACATTTCAATATGGTTGCAAAAAAATTGTAAATGGTGCCTTGTGTTGCAATGCAAAGCACTGCTCATACACAATGGATACTAGCTGTTTTAGCACCACTTGTTTTAGTTAAGGCCTTTAATTTTACTAATACTGAGCATGAGCCTTTTCTCCATAATATCTCTGATCAGGAGCAATCATCCATTTTTTTTCTTTTTTTTTTGTCCTGTAAAGGGAATATAGTGGGTCTAAAGTAGATTGAAAGCATGTAACTATATAATGGTAGACATAAGCACGGCGGCAGGGGGTGCTTTACATTTTTTTAAATTTATTTTAATGTTTATTTGAAACCTTTTTATTATTTTAATGTTTGGTTTTTTTTTTTTGTTTTTGTTCAGTTGCTGTCACAAGAGATGAACATCCCTTGTGAAAGCATGGGCCTGTGACAGGTCCTCTTTATGGAAAGATCTGGGGTCTATTAGACCCCATTTCTCTTCTCTGGCCTCCATTGCAGCTGATCAGGCACAGATTGGTCTGATCAGATGCTTTCCTGGCTGTTAATGGCCAGGTAAACAAAGAACCAAAACCAGAAACTGAGGATTTCTGGGGGTCATAGGGAGGAACAGCGTCTGTTCTGGTCTCTGTTTAGTGCCGTCATCGCAGTGATGCCCTGGAAAGGCGATTTGGGGGGGGGGGGGCTTTTTGTGGCCCGCAGAAGTGATCGAGTTTCTCTTCAGCCACTCAAATCACTTCTGCTGAAGAGGGAATTGCCGGCAGAATAATCTGATATCAGGATGATGCTTGCAGGTGCTTACTTCATCCCGGTGTAATCACTTCAACCCGAGGATGTCTTTATGTCCTACAGGCGGGAAGTGGTTAAACCACCACACAGCACAGTTATTGCAAACTATACTTATGGCCATTGTCCTTTCCATTTTTCTGTTGGGTTGTGGTGGGCTGTGTCTAATTCACCCTACATTAAAACAATACCCGCTGCACAGGCTGGAAGGAAGAAGACGACCTTATTGAAAGTGATGCATGTACTCTCATTCCAAAAGACAGCAATACAAAATACATTTTCAGAACTTTGACAGGATAGGTTAGAATGGGATTACTTGAGTTATACGCCAGTTCTGGGAAATATTCCAGCCCAAGTATGGAAACACTGTGTTCTGTGCAGGTTGCATAATACAGAAATCCTTCTCATTTATAATTTTTATAGAAGGTGCATTTTGTAGGTGCACTCCTTTACCTTTTATTGAACTCCTGTCTGTAATCCTTGCCAGTAATCTACTGCATTATTTTTTATACAGGAAGATGAAAAGTTTTTGTCAGAAGTCTTTGCACAGTTGACTGACGAAGCTACCGATGATGACAAGCGGCGTGAGTTGGTAAGCAGGAAAGGCCTTGACCAGCGCACATTTTGCAGTACAATGAAGGACAATGTTGTGTAGTTTGTGTTTCTGTAGTTGCAAAACTAATTCTCTTATATTTACAGTCATTATCTTTTCCTTCCAAAGGTCAACTTCTTCAAAGAGTTCTGTGCATTTTCACAGACATTGCAGCCTCAAAATAGAGATGCTTTCTTCAAAACATTGGCAAACCTAGGAATACTTCCAGCTTTAGAAATTGTCATGGTAAGACTTGTAACAATATTCTTCTTTTAACCACTTGCCGTCCACCTTATAGCGGATTTACTGCTACAGGGCGAACTTTCTATTCTGCTGTAGGGGGTGCACAGGGTCCGCTGGAGTGCTGATTCTGCTGTGATTGGACACAGCGGAAGCCAATCAGCAGGTGCCAGCCCATGGATGAGCGGCAGCACCCGTTGATCGCCTAGGAGAGTGACAGAACACAGCTATGTCAACCAGGCTGAGCTGTGTTCGGTCACCGGCGATCTGCTAGCTTTTCTTTCCCTGCAAAGCATGGAATAAAATCTAGCAGATTGCCTAGTGAAAACCACACTGTGTACACAAAACAAATGGCTAGGCACACAGTTAACCCTTTGCCCTAAATATTTATTCTCTTCCCAGCCAGTGTCATTAATACAGTGACAGTGTATACTTTTAGCATTGATCACTGTAGTGTCACTGGTTCCCACAGTGTCAGTGTCAGACTGTTCACTGCAATATTGCTGATCGCCGCCATTACTAGTATTAAAAAAAAAAAAAAAAAAAATTAGTGTGTGTATATGTATGTATGTATGTGTGTATATCCCTAGTTTCTAGACACTAACCAATCAGTATACACCTATTGAGATACATTTTGGCCTAAATTTAAGAAGAAACTTGATGTTTTATTGCAGAAAGTGTAATGTAATTTTTATATATATATATATATATATATATATATATATCCCTTTTTATGCCACAAAAAAATTAATTAATCCTAATGGCACCCGCATGCACTGAAATCACAGCGTGGCTTTCCGCACTAGGAGCTGCATTGAACTTACTGTCTCCGTGCAGGCCAGGTTTTCAAAAATGGCGCAAGGACCTTTTTTTCTTGTGTTTTTCAGGGGGCAAAGCAGCCCATTCCCTAGCCTAAATGTGATGCTTGGCATGACCTCCTCATTCTTTGCATGCCTGTTGATTCTTTAGGTGGACTTAAACAAGAGATTTGCTTTGTTATAGGGAATACTTTTATAGCATTACCATTATTGCTGCTTAATTAGTTTTTTGGAAGATCTTACTGTATGTACATGTGCTATCTATCTTCGAAGCTATCTCCTATCTTGAAACTAGTCTTAAAAATGAAGAGGATGAGGCCTTTTTGGAATGCTGAAAGAATCCCTAATTCTGCCAAATTTCAAATTAAGACAATCAGGCAGCAATTTGAGCCTTGGGTGGCAATGTTGACACCACCTGGCTTGACAAGTTGATTTTTCAAAGAGCTGGGTGGAAAATTGCAGGCCCAACAGTGAATGCATCCAATGCTGTCACTCTTTGGCTATTCTTACAGCCGCAGGTGCTGGCTATCAGAATACAATGGCCAGCAGTAGAAATGCAACCAGGAAAAAAAACCCTGGGACTTAATGCAGAACCACACATGAAGAAAATGTATCTAAAAGGCAAAATGCCAATTTTTATTATGCAGTAAAAGCATAAAAATATGAAAAATGCTTATCTCTTATAAGATAAAAATAGCCGCAGGGCTGATTATACAATATCAGTGTAAGCATACAGTTTGATAGAAAAATGAATATGACCCATCCTGTTGCAATGCACCCAATCAGTGCTCAAGATGGACTGATGGAATCACTCTGCGTGCACCCTCCAACTAAATCCCAACATATTTCAGAGAAATATCCTTCAATCCTTCAGGAAAAGGAGTATGGGTATATTTACAATATGATAAAACCAAACAATAATAATGTATAAACAGAGAAATAATATGAATATGTGCAAAAACAGGCCATTGGTGCTTGCTTACATTTCAATATGGATGCATTTATAGTATAGCAGATTCTTATTAGATGGGGCTGATATTCACCAAAAGGCAACGGGGGGGGGGGGGGGCACACTAGAACCCACAAGGATCTACCAGTAGTCATACATACAGGGAGCACACAGGTATCTGTAATATACATCAAAAAAGTATAAAAGAAGATGGGGAGCTTATGGAATATATAAGTCCAGTAGTAGTACCCCAGTATTTATTTATTTTTTTTGTAAACTCAAAGCCAACTATGGTCAATGCCAAGCCAGCAAAGGTAACCTTAGCGCTACCAGACAGCCTGGTACTAATAAAGGGAGAACTCCTGGGGCACGGTGTTACACATGCTCCCCCCCCCCCCCCCCGGCAGAATGACATCACAGACCATGGATGGAATGACGTCATGCGTCACCTGGCTGTTGACTTGCAAAAGCGGGCTGCTGCATCCCATGGAGAGGACACCATGATGGATCACCATGTGGATCAACAGGGTGGCTGGCAAGAGCGCTTCCTTCACCTTTACCGTGGATGAAGGATTCTGTTTGATTTCTCTCATTCAGCCTGTGGGTGCGGAACAAGTGAAATCTTGTGTATGGCTAACTTAACCCCCTCCCCTATTCTGAAAATGAACTGTTTCAGAACCTGTTACCATTTCAAAATGTACACATACTTTAAGCTCATCTAAAAATTATCCTGAGCAGAAGGCTTTTGCATTTTAATTTTAAAACCATTTGTATTCAGTAACAGAATATAACCTTCATATTTGCTGTTCTTTTAGGGTATGGACGATTTACAGGTTAGAGCGGCCGCTACAGATATATTTTCATATCTGGTAGAATTTAGTCCTTCCATGGTTCGGGAGTTTGTAATGCAAGAAGCTCAGCAGAGTGACGATGTAAGTACAGTAATTGGAGTCCATTTCAGTTCCATTTCATTGACTTTTTTACTTTGTCTAAATCTAGTTATAAATGCTACAGTTCCACAAACTACTATTTTTTATATGGTATTATTCAAAGTCCTTGAATTTGTATAAGATCCACTCATCAGTTTAAGAATACGTAAACCCAACATTTCAAATTCCTGATATTCCTGCTGTACCATGTACTTGTATGAAAACAAAAACTGTTCTTTGTATTCCTTACTTTGTGAGAAATACCTGGTGTTCCTGCCAGTCCCTTTGCTGACCTGTTAAAAAAAAAAAAAAAAAAAAAAAAAACTGACCGCAGTAGGCATGAAAGGACAGCGTGGTCTGTTTTCTACCTGTTCTGGGAACTCATCCTGCTCCCCTCCAATGAGCAGACTTGTCCTGACACACCCTCTGCGCAGCTTTTCACTGGGAAGCTCAGTTTTCTGCTGTTTCCCCCCCACCTCTGTGCAGCTGAAAACAGAGGGACTGTGATCACTTATAAAAAAGGGGGGAAAAGTTTTTTTTTTTTTTTAATCTATACACAATGTTTTACCTTTTTATTCCTATCTTAAACTAAATGGGTTGCTTTGCAGGGTGAGGGTTTACAATCACTTTAACCACTTGCCTACCAGGCACTTATACCCCCTTCCTTACCAGGCCAATTTTAAGCTTTCAGCACTGCCGCACTTTGATTGACAATTGCGCGGTCATGCAACATTGTACCCATATGAAATTTTGATCATTATTTTCTCACAAATAGAGCTTTCTTTTGGTGGTATTTAATCGCCACTGGGCACTTTACTTTTTGCGCTATAAATACAAAAAGTGCAAAAAATTTGAAAAAAAAAAAAAGTTTCTTTGTTTCTATTATAAAATTTTTCAAACAGGTATTTTTTCTCCTTCACTGATGTGCGTTGATGAGGCAGCACTGATGGGCACTGATAGGCGGCACTGATAGGCAGCACTAAAGGGCACTGATAGGCAGTAGTAATGAGGCGGCACTGATAGACAGCACTAATGAGGTGTCACGGATAGGTGGCACTAATATGCAGCACTGATAGGCGGCACTGATAGGTGACACTGATGATGGGTATGATAGATGGCACTGACTGGCATCACTGCTGGGCACTGACTGGCACAACCCCTGGGCACTGACTGGTGGCACTGACTGGTGGGTGGCACTGGTGAGTGGCACTGCTGGGCACAGGTGGGTGGCACTGCTGGGCACAGGTGGGTGGCACTGCTGGGCACAGGTGGGTGGCACTGCTGGGCACAGGTGGGTGGCACTGCTGGGCACAGGTGGGTGGCACTGCTGGGCACAGGTGGGTGGCACTGCTGGGCACAGGTGGGCGGAGCTAGTGGGCGCACTGCTGGGCACAGGTGGACGGAGCTTGCGGGTGGCACTGCTGGGCACCGATCATCAGGGCACTGATCATCAGTGCCCTGATGATCGTTGCCGATCCCCGCTCTGACAATTGCCGGTTCTCTGCAGTACTTTCCTCACGATCTGACAGCGTGAGGAAAGTGCAGCCGAGAACCGGCACTTGCATTTTCCTCTGATCAGCGTGTCATTGGACACCGCTGATCACGTGGTAAAAGGCCGCTGTGATTGGCCTTTTACCACATCACGTGATCAGCTGTGTCCATAGGACACAGCGATCACGGAGATCGCCGGGTGCGCGCCCCCTGGGGCGCGCAGGAGAGCGCGTTCTGGGAGGACGTCATATGACGTCCACCCAGAAATGGCCGGCCGCAGTGCAGCCGTCATTCGGCTATCTGCGGTCGGCAGGTAGTTAAGGTTGTATTGAACTGGTTGCATTGAAATATGTAGCAATAGATTTAGTTAACTGAAAACCAGCACTATAAACTATTTAGCATTCAAATTGTAAAGTATGATGGCCTCTTCTTAAAGCAGCCCATACATTATGCAACAAAATTGCTCGATTCCCCCAACAACAGTGTTGATGGGGGAATCAGTCACATAGCTCTGTGTGTTCTGCCGTTGGGGAACCTTTCCGTGCTGGCAGAACACGATTACTGCTGGCCACTATGGCCGCTGGAAGTAATTGCATGAAAATAATGGACAGGCTGGTTGTACTGCAGTTGATTGGTGAATCGACTTCAGTACAACCAGCCTGCCCATAGATGGATTGAATATCAGCCGGTACCTGCTGAAGTGGCCAAGATTTGATCCATCTATGGCCGGCTTTAGATAATTTTATTAGCTTTTTCACTCATTGCCTGAAGAAAATGCTTCAAAAGTCTAAATCCAAACTTCTAGTTTTGTCTATTTTTAACACCGTAAAACTCCTGCTGTAATTTGTATGCTGCAACTTGATTGATTTATGTCTGGTAGACTTGGATGTTAGCATAGGTCCCTACACACAGTGCTGTCTGAATGGAGTGCAGATAAAGCTGAAATACATAGCTCCTAGACACTGTTCTGTTCTTGCCACTAGGAACACCCCCCTACCTTTCATTGATTTTGACAGGCTGCTGGCAGTGGACTATTTGCTGCTTCTGTGCCTCTCAGGTGCCCATAAACGCCGGGATTTATGCTGTACAGGCCAACCAATTGTGTGCATGAGGCATAAGAAAAGCAGAGGTCTCAGTAAGGCTACCACTATCCAGAAACCGATGGGGAAGTTTTATTTCCATTGGAATATTTAACAAGATGCTAATTTTCTTCTCCACCTAAGATTTACATGGTGTGTTTTTCTTTTCCATGTTACAATTTTGTACACCAAATAGCACTGTGCACCTAATAAAGCAATGTTTATTTAATGTATAATTTCTCATCCACTTTCTTTGTTTTGCTTGTCACAGGACATTCTTTTAATTAACGTTGTAATTGAACAAATGATTTGTGATACGGACCCAGAGCTTGGAGGAGCTGTGCAATTGATGGGACTTCTACGGACCTTGATAGATCCAGAAAACATGTTAGCGACAGCTAATGTAAGAACATGCAAATGGGTAAAAGCATCTTTTTTTTTTTTTTTTTTCTTTTTTCCCCCCAAAGTGTGTTAAATGTATTTTTTGGAGCTCTGTTAGTTTTTGTGCAAACCATAATAAAGTTACAGTATATTAAGCTTTTGTTAGATTTTCTGCCTTAACCACTTCCCGCCTGCCCACAATGTACTGCAGCCAGCAGCAGATACAGGCAAAGTGACGCTCTGGCTGTATTAACACGGGCACTCATCGCTATGTGATCACATGATCACAATGTAAGCAAAGCTGTTATGAATCAATTCATAACAGCTCTGCTTCTCTTTTTAGTAAGCTTTGAATGCCCCACAGCTGTCTCATGATACATGGGGCCAATCACAGCACCCTGTGACCAGCTCCAGCCAATCACAGATCACCATCTTGAGCTGAGAAAAAAAAAATCCCCCCCCCCCCCCCCCGGGTGAGCAGCTCTGGGCAAAGCAACATAATCTAATTTTCCTATTTCAGGGTGTGAATGCGTCTGCGCCCTGCTACCCCCCTGGTCGGTCCAAAAACGCAGTGTTAGCAGGACCAGTCCCATTCGCTGCCAGCACTAGTGTTTAGCCCCTTCGCTGTTTTTCACTGAAGATTTGTACCAATTGATTGTGGGCCAAAGCAATTTATAAACACAATACATGGCCACCCACCCAAATTCAGCTCTTGCCAGACAATTCTCATGGAAACCTATCAAGGTTTTTGAATTTAAAACGTTTTTGGGCCTAACCCTCAACATGGGCATTACAAAAAAGATTGAATTGCAGACAGCGGTTGAACCATGCATGTGAGGTAGCGCCACGAACGTCAGATCAAGGACAGTAAATATAGCACTAGACCTCTTGTCTAAATATAAATTGGTGACCTGTAAATGCTTTTAAAACAGCGCCTATTGATATTAAAAATGTATGTGCTTTGTCACCATTGCACGGGCATGCACAGTTTTAAAGCATGCCATGTTTGGTATTTACCCAGCATAACATCATCTTTTATATTTTAGCAAACAATTGGGCAATATATTGTTTTTGTGCATTAAAATTCTAAAAAGTGTATTTTACCCAAAAGATTTTCCTTTGAAAAATCGCTGCACAAATACTGTGTGACATAAAAAATTTCAATACCCACCGTTTTATTCTGTAGGGCTGCTGCTTTAAAAATTATATAATGTTTTGGGGGTTCAAAGTAAAAAACTGTGTTTTTTTTTTTGTTTGTTTTTTTTTTCATGTGAACAAAAAGTGTCAGAAAAGCTTGGTCTTCAGTTGGTTAGAAGAGTGGGTGATGTGTGGCATAAGCTTTTAATGTTGGCCCTGAAATGTCAGGATAGTAGAAGCACCCCCATCCAAATGACCCCTTTTTGGAAAGTAGACACTCCAAGGTATTTGCTACAAGACATGGTATTCTGCAGATCTCATTTTGTTGCCATGTTTTTGGAAAACGAAGAAAGAAAGCTAAAATATATGCTTTCTTTTCTTTTTTTCTTTTTCAAAACCCTGTGACAAAAATATCTGTAAATGCTCACTATGCCTCTTAGCAAATTCCTGGGACTGTAAACTTTCCAAAAAGGGGTCATTTGGGGGGGGGGGGGGGGTGTTTGTACTATCCTGGCATTTTAGGGCCTCCGAAAATGTGATAGGTAGTGGGGAAGTGATATGAGGAAATATTCCCTTTGAAAGACTGCAGGTGGTCATTGGATTTTTGGGGCCTGTATGTAGCTAGTCTGCCAAAAAGCCTATTTGGTATCCACATACTCGGAAGAAGTTGGAGAATGCACTTTTGGGGTGTTATTACACATATACGCATGGAATGCATGAGCAATATAACATTTAGGTGACAACTTTGTGTAAGAAAAAATAAAAAAGAAACTTGTCATTTGTTTAAACATTTGTGGCAAAAAAAATGTTCCAGGGCAGCCTTTGTCAAACAAGCAGGGTGCCTTGAGGTTTCTTCAGGGGTGCCTTGGCAAAATTTCTAAAAATTGCCCAAAACTTTTATGTAAGCCAGCTGGTGGAACAAGCCTGCCTTTTAGTTACACAAAGCCACAGGGTTTAATTGTGCACCATTACGACCTTCTAGCTGCAGGCATCCTGACAATCAGTGATGTCATCACTTGATAAGGAGGATGTCGGTTGCCTGCACAGCATCCTAGTTTGACCCTCCACTGCTCCTCTATCAGTCCTGGGGTCACATTAGCTCAGTGATGGAGAAAAACTGAGGCAGAAAAGAAACCCTAGAATATTATTATAATACAGGGTTTATATAGTGCCAACAGTTTGCGCAGCGCTTTACAAAATGAAGGTAGACATTACAGTTACAATACAATTTGGTACAAGAGGAAACAGAGGGCCCTGCTCCTTTAGAGCTTACAATCTAGGATAATACTACTCAGTACCAGTGTGCAAAAGTGTATTTGCTGTGAAAGAAAAACTCGCCTGTAACGTTGGGAGTCCTACATGTGTGGATGTTGCTGCATTATATAAAACTATTCGAATAGTTTTTCACATTTTAGAATGGGGTGCTCTTTTAAAATTATGGAGTCTTGAGGCACCCCATTTTAGAATGGGGTGCCTCAAGACTGTCCGTAATTTTAAAGGGTGCCTTGACTGAAAAATAATTGAGAAGCACTGTTCCAGGGACTCAACATGCCTCCCTGCAAAACCCTTGGTGTCTACTTTCCAGAAAGGGGTCTTTGGGGGGGGGGGGGGGGGTTGTACTGCCCTGGTATTTTAGTACCTCAAGAAATGTGATGGACAGTCAAAAAATAAAAGCTGTGGAAATTCCAATATACAGTTAGGTCCGTATATATTTGGACAAGGGCACCATTTTCATACTTTTTGGCTCTGGATGCCACCAGAATAAATTTAAAATGGAACGATCCAAATTAATTTGAAGTGCAGACTTTCAGCTTTAATTCAAGGGGTTGAACATAAATATCGAGTACAACTTTTTAGTAACTGCAACCATTTTTATACACAGTCTCTCCATTTTCAGTGGCTCAAATGTAATTGGACAAATGAATATAATCGTGTTCATTTTTAATATTTTGTTGAGAATTCTTTACTGACAATGATTGCCTGAAGTCTGGAACCCATGGACATTACCAAAGATTGGGTTTCCTGATGCTTTGCCAGGCTCTAACTGCAGCTGTCTTCAGTTGTTCTTTGTGGGTCTTTCTTTCTGTGCCGTCCAGTCAACTTTTCTGCATTTGGCTGAATCTGGGCTGACAGTGTATCTCTAAACACTGCAGAATTCATCTGGCTGCTTCTGTCTTGTGTCACATCAATAAACACCAATGACCCAGTGCCTCCACTATGTTTTACAGATGACGTTGTATGCTTTGGATCTTGAGCCTTCTCCGCACCTTTTTACTTCCTGTCATTCTGGTACAGATTAATCTTAGTTTCATCCGTCCAAATAATGCTTTTCCAGAACTGGTCTGGCTTTTTTAGATGTTTTTTGGCAAAGTCTAATCTGGCTTTTCTATTCTTCAGACTTATGAATGGTTTGCACCTTGTGGTGAACCCTCTGATTTGCTCTCGTGAAGTCTTCTCTTGATTGTAGACTTTGACAATGATACACCCACCTCCTGGATATTGTTCTTCATTTGTCTGGATGTTGTGAATGGGTTTTTCTTTACCATAGAGAGGATCCTGCGATCATCCACCACTGTTGTCTTCCGTGGACGTCCATGCCTTTTTACGTTTGAGCTCACCAGTGCGTTCTTCTTTCCTCAGAATGTACCAAACTGTTGGTTTGGCCACTCCTAATGTTGCTGCTATCTCTCTGATGGATTTTGTAGATTTTGTATATTTTATATATATATTTATATATATATATATATATATATATATATATATATATATAATTTTCTTTTTTAATTACAACATATTACATATAACAAGAATAAATTACACAGGTCTGCGACTAAAAAGCTGTTTGATTATTTTCATCTAATTTCCATGTATTTTGGTGTGCTGAAAACAAATAAAATATTGATAAAACTCCTAGACGTCATGATTTGCCACAAAATGCAAAATTGTCTTCAAATTTATAAAAAAAATTTATTTTGTTTTTTTTTATATTATGGGTTTTTAACCAAATTTAAAGTCCAAATTACTATTAATTAATTCACATAAGTGCATTTAAGATATAAAATGCCAAAAAAAACCTTAAAGGGGTTGTCCGAGTTATGTAAAAAAAAAATATAGCACTGTAAATCTGATGGTCAGCAATATATACATAAGCTAAGCAAATTTTAGGGAAAAAAAAATCTATTTCCTCATTTCCCTAGTTCTCTCTGCCCCTCCCCCCTGCAAAGGGTGTGAATACAAGTGCTGCTCTGAGTGACATGTCTGACTACTGGGATACTCAGCAGCATGCTGTATGTGTAAGCCTCAGCCCTGAGTCTGTGCTTCTAATGGTAGAAGGGGTTAATCTTTCCTGAAGAATCCAGTGGGTGGAATACCAAATACCCTTGTTTTCTATGTCTATGGGACAGTCGAGACCAATAAAATCACTGGACCAAGAAGAGTTGGCAGCTGAAGGTGCTAACAGTCAGTGAAAAAAATGTCCTCCGAGAAACTTTGGTACCTTCCCATAAAGTTCTTCTACCACCTCTCCACATAAAATTGGGATTGATGAAGCAATTTGTAAAATCACTTCCAAGAGATGGAGAATGCTTCAAATACTTGGTCACCAAGTTTCCAGGCCTGTCGGAGGCAAAATTGAAGGAAGGTGTGTTCATCGGACCAGACATTAGAAGGCTTATAGTTGATCAAGAGTTTGTCAATACCATGACGGATCCTCAAAAAGAAGGGTGGATTGCATTTAAAGAAGGCGTACAGAAATGTTTAGGCAATAACAAAGATCCTCACTACAAAAAGATCGTCGGATGAATGCTGAAAGCATTTCAAGCTTTAGGTTGCCTGATGAGTTTGAAAGTGCATTTCCTCCAGTCCCACCTTTACTACTTTCCTGAAAATTTGGGAGCTGTGAGTGAGGAACAAGGTGAACGATCCCACCAAGACATTAAAGAGATGGAAAGGAGATACCAGGGAAAATGGAGCATTAAAACATGGAGTTAAATACCCATCCCAAATTTCTAACACATTTCGTGTATAAGTGCTCGTGCCTTCTACCAGCTTACGATATTGAGATGGCAACCATACCATTCTACTCACTCTGTGTGTTCTATATTTACCCAACTCTTCACATGTGCATTATGTGTCCAATCAAAATGTGATAATACTGAATAATAATATCTCTTAAACTCAGGTACACCTAAACCTTCATTTTCCTTCCCCCTACATAACACCTCGTGACTTATTCTCAGTTTTTTATTTGCCCAAATATATCTTATAATTTTTTACATTTTAAAATTCATTCCTGGGAGCTATATAGGCAACATGTGGAATTTATACAGAATTGTTGGGACAATTGTAATTTTTTATTTGTCTTTTCCAAGATAAGGATCCTATCATTAGTTTCCTTAATTCCTCTTTGATCTCATTTATTAATGGGATATAATTTGCTTTATATAGGTTCTTTAAGGATGCTGTTAATTTTATTCCCAGGCATTTTAATTCACTTTCCTTCCATACAAAGGGAAATTTTTTTTGTAAAACTTTCTGCTCAATTTTTGGAACATTAATATTTAAAATATCAGTTTGTTGTATTAATTTTTAAGTTTGATAACTCTCCATAATCTTTCATTTTCATTAAGTTGGGCAGTGTCAACTAGGGATTTACCACATAGAACATAAGGTAGCAGCATATGCTGATGACATTCTATTCTATTTCTCCAACCCGAATCCTTTTTATGTCTATGCTATTCCTTATTGTTTTTAAAAGAGATTCTAAAGATAATACAAACCGTAAAGGTGATGATGGGCATCCCTGCCTTGTCCCATTATACATCATAAAAATTTCCGATAACACTCCATTAACCTTTACTGCTGCAGAGGGTTGACTATATAATTTCCTTATCCATTCCCTCATTTTGGGACCTATCCCTAATAATTCCAGCGTGTCTAACGTGAACCCCCAGTCAAAAGCCTTTTCTGCATCCACTGACAAGAGCAGTACAGGAGCTTTCTCGCTCCTACTTCTTTGTATCAGTAGCAGTGATCTCAGTCCATTATCCCTTCCCTTCCTCCCAGGAACAAAACCCACCTGGTCTATATGGATCCATTACAGCATCAGGTTCTTCAGCCTATTTGCCAGACCTTTTGCATATAGTTTAGTGTCTATGTTTAACAGTGATATAGGTCTGTAACTTGAACATTGGGTTCCATCTTTACCCTCTTTCTGTATGTTGGTGATATGCTCTTGCAAAGATTCCTCCCTCATTACCGTCCCTTCTCCCAATGCATTTATATATAACCACAACTTGGGGATTAATTGATCTTTAAATTTTTTATAATATCTTATAGTATACCCTTCGGGGCCCGGGCTTTTCCCTGCTGTTGTACCCTTCAATGCCAGCTGGTTTTCCTCTTGCGTTATCGATTTCTTTAGGCTAATTAACTGTTCTTCTCTTAACCTCGGCAATCCCGCCTCTTTTAGCTATATCTGTCTTTCTCATTCTTTCTTCCTCTTCTTCTATGTGTCATTGAGGGGTAACCTATAATTTACTGTAGTATTTTTTTTAAATACTTTAGCGATATCTTTGGTTGAATAAACCAGTTCTCCAGTACCATCTCTAATTTTCTCAATATAGTTCCTTGATTTCTTTTTCCTCTGTGTTCTCAATAGGTATTTCCCTGGTCTACCCCCCAATGATCTCTCACTTGCCATCGTGTTAAATACTCTCCTCGTTTCTTCCTCCATTAAATTACATAGTTCCTGTTTTATTTATTATACATTGCTGAATCTCTTTTGTTAATCTTTTTATTACACCTATCTCTATTCTCCTGATCTTCAAGTTTGCATAGCAGATTCCTCTGTTCTCTTCTCATTTCCTTCATCTGATTTTCCAGATATGCTATAGCTTGGGCGTATTTGTTTAATTTTTCTTCCGTCTCTTCCACCCTTGGCAGTACCTGCCCAAGATCTTTATGAATCTTTGCCATTTCTTGTTTCATGGATCTTTCAAGACCCTTAAACATTTCTGCTATTTCTGCTTTAGTAGGCATTTGTGAGATCTTCTCTTGTTCTTCACCCTCTGTAGGGCTCCACAGGTCTCGGGCAAAGATGATCCTGTCAGCATGATCGGAGTCTCCTGCATGCCAGCCGGCGGCTCCTCTTTCCAGCACTTCTGTGCGGCGGACCACGTGACCGCCCGGCGTCCTCTCACCTTTGGCGGAGTCTGGCTCCTCGGCACCACGCTCTCCTCCTCCACAACTCTACCACGCTCTGCCACTGGCTCACACCCAGTAGGGCACACAAGACATAATCCACTCCATGGGGAACGCACTCCGACTCCGGTAGTTTTCAGCTCCCAGTTAGTTCATACCGGCAGGACAATGGCAGCGCCTAGTTACCGGAAGCTCTCACCATGAGCTCCCTCTTGGCGCCATGTTCAGGCTCCTTCCCCCCTACCCCCCTCCCCCCGTCCGAGACCAGACATTACATCTGGGTTCCCTGCGGATTTGTTGCATTTTTGAAGCCTTACAATGGCCTGTTTTACTTGCAGGGACAGCTCCTTTGAATGCATGATGTAGGTTCACAGCAATAGATTCCAAATGCAAATACCGCACTCAGAATCAACTCCACACCTTTTACCTGCTTAATTGATAAAGAAATAACGAAGGAGTAGCCCACACCTGGCCATGAAACAGCTTTTGATTCAATTGTCCAATTACTTTTGGTCCCTAGAAAAAAGGGGGGATGGCTACCCTTAAGAGCTGTAATTCCTAAACCCTTCCTCCAATTTGGATGTACATGTTCTCAAATTAAACCTGAGAGTTTAATTTGAGAACTTGCAGCCCATATACATTATAGAACTATAGCTTGAATATATTTTGGTAAATACCTGGAAAAAATCTAAAATTGCGCCTGTCTCCAAATATATATGGACCTAACTGTATATAACAGTTTGTAGACACAATAACTTTCACACAAACCAATTATACATGTATTGGGATTTTTTTTTTTTACCAAAGACATGTAGCAGAATACATTTTGGCCTTTTTTTTTAATCCTCCCCTTCTTCCAGTCCCTCCCTCTCATCTCCTGATAAGACATATTGTGTGGAGATACTCTGCACATGCTCAGTTTCGTGTCTATTACTGGAGAGGTGTTTTTTTTGTACTTGGGAGAATCTATGTGATCAGCACAGGGACAGTCAGTACTGTCCAGACAGAGGTCAGGGGTTCTGCATCATTTTGATTTATAATATTGATAATTATAATAAAATTAATTTTAGTGCAAAAACACACACTATAAAGGTTGAGGTTGCATCGTGTAAATAGATACCAAACATTTCATGTCTTTAAAATTGCACGTGCCTGCAATATTGCAAAAAATTACAGTGCCCAAAAATCACCATAGGTGACACTTTTACAGCTGAATAGTTTCAAGTTAACTAGGAGCTCTTGAGCTAGAATTATTTGTTCTCATGCAGACGTTCAAAGCAATATGTCACACGCGTAGGGCAACTGCAGTTTATATATCCTGTGATTTGCGTAGGTGTGCGGGGCAACAGGTTTTACAGCAATTTATTTTTTCATTTTAATATATTTTATTATAACTATTTTTAAAAATCCTTTTTTTCTTTTCTTTTTATTTATTTTTTACTTGATTGGTTAATAAACCTCTGTGTGATAGCATTTGGGCAGGTGACAGGTACTCTTTATGGAAACATTAGGGATCTAATAGACCCCAATGTCTCCCCTGCCCTTCACACCATCTAAACAAGCATAGATCGGCTTGGTTATGTGTCCCCTGGCTGTACCGGCCAGGAAATGGTGCATCTGAAACCGGAAGTGATCACTTCTGGGTTCATTGTTTGCATGTGAAATGGAGGCATGGGTTTGCCTCAGTCTCTCTGCACTCTCCCTCCCCTAGCCAGTGGTTGTGTTCCCTGGCTCCAATAAGAACAGGAGAGCCCGGGAACCGCGCTCCCAGCTCTGTGAAAGCGATAGTCCGCTATGGAGCTGCCACATCACTTTCAAGCCGGGACCAGCTAAATAAAATCCATCAGCTTGTGATTAAAGGTTCACTCTTTGGACATGCATGTGGTACATCCAAAGAGCAGAACTGGTTAACGTAAACGTGTTAAGAGAACAGTCAGGAGTAGTTTTATGGCTTTAATGCAAGTAAATGTGCTGTAATAAATATGGACATCAGGTACATCTGAATCAATGACAAAGGATTCATAGCAAAAAGGAGGAAACTTATTTTTTTTTTTTTTTTTTTCACTTTTTTGTACATCTTGTTTTGTTCAGAAAAATCTGTTCTTTTGATTGGTGCAAATAGAAGGCACCTCTGAGAAATGGATCTCTTGTTCCTTATTGGAGATGCCTGTCTAGGATGTAGGATGAAAGAATGAGGCTGCTCCAGAATGAAATAATTTGCCCCGCTTCATAGCAAAGATATTTCTGTATGCTAATTGTGCTGAATCATGGGTTTTTAATAAGTGTACAAGTGGGTAAAACACTTTTGTATCAAGTTTGAGGGAAAAAAATATAAAATCTTCTTTTTTTTTTTTTTTTTTTTTGCCAGAATTTAGTAAAATTGAAGCTGCCTTCTTGTTGTCATACTTTGTTCTACAGATTGAGTGAAAGCAAGTTGGTCAGCATAATAGCCGAGCAACAAGCTTTTTGGAAAGCGAGCTTAAAAGCGGCAGTCGCCATATTTGTCTTATGACTGACTTTTTTTTTAGGGAATGTTCACATCATGTTTGTTGAGCTGTGTTTTTCAGGTCTCCACAACACATGAATGGTGTGGACATGGCACATAGAAAACGGTGCAAAAGTAAAATGCAGCTTAACAGACATGGTGTGAACAGTAACTTAAGCTATTTATGTATGTAAAATGTTGTTTGTTTTATCTTTCTTCCAACAGAAAACTGAGAAGAGTGAGTTCCTAAATTTCTTCTACAACCATTGTATGCAAGTCCTCACTGCACCCCTCCTGGCAAATACATCGGAGGATAAGCCAGACAAGGGTAAGGTGTCAGTAGTTAACGAATAATCACACGGCGTATTGCAGTAGGCACAAATTATATTAACTCCCCTAAGTAATGAATTTAGGAACACTCTTGGACAAGTAGTTTTAACATAAACCCTCACATACAGAAGTTATTTCACCTGATCATACGGTAAATGAATGCATTGTGAGATTACATTGTGGGATGCGACCAAGGTATGCACAGTTAGAGGATAGTAGTGTTAGAGCAAGACTATGCTTGCTGGTCAGCTCAGAGCTGTCACAAGGGTGTGGGAAGAAAGTATTCAGCCCCATGTAATTTTCAACTGGTGCAGCTTACGCTAGCCTTTATGCCCTTAGTGTTCTATTTAATTGCAGGGTGTACTATGAAGCATTGGATTGAGAAAAGAGAGACACTTTCGCTAAGCTTTCATTTTGCACTAATAGGATATGATTAACAACTCTTTGCTCTTAAGTACAGGCTTACTTGCATTGTAATGTTATTACTTTTCTGGTGAGAGTGTACTGTTGGGAGTTCTGACTGTAGTTTGAGGTATATTGGCTTGATCTTTTGCATGTTTTATATATTGAGTATATGGTGAATAGGCCTTTTACTTCTGCACTAACACACTGTTTTGTAAAAAAAAGAAAAAAAAAAAGCAGGCAGAGAGATGGACCTTTCTAGAGTCCCCTTTATAAACGTCAGTTCAGACAACATACCCAGGTGTCCAGTGCACCCATGAATGTCTGATCTAAGCTGTGATAAGACCGCTTGGAGCGTAGTCAGTGTACAATGTACAAAGCCAATCAGATGGGCTGTGTACTTTGTGATCTCTGTGAACCAATCACAGTCATCACAAGCGATAAACACTAATGGTGTTTACAGACATTCAGCTCATTCACAATGGCGGAAGCTCCCCTTCCTTGTAAATGAGCTAAATATTTTTTAAACACAGCAGGAAGGAGAATCTTAGCAGATGAAAGTTAATATTCAGTTATTAAAGTACCAGAGTCCAGCAATGATTGTGGAATTGTTTTTTCAAAGATAAAGAAAATGGAAGTTGAATATTAGCAAACCAAATTTTTGTTGGATTTTTTTTTCCTTTTTATATAAATACCTGAAGAAGGCTCTATTGTGTCAAAAAATGAAAAAAAAATATAGATTGTGTAGTGTTGCAGGACAGAGCAATCTTTAAAGGATTAGTACATCTTTTACAGAAAGGAATATAAAGGTGAACTAACAGCAAATACCCTTCCATACACTTTTTTTTTTTTTTTTTTTCTTCATTTTTAACAGCATTGTAAATGGCCTGGTAATGAAGTAAATACATGCTGGTTAGACATATCAAAGTATTTTCTGTGAAATGCTTGTTTTTTCTTTTAAATAACGATTGAGATAAGATTTATTTTAATTATTTTTCCCCAGGAGATACTGCTGTCACGTCGAAGGGCAGCACGATTTGTCCAGGTACTATACATTTGTATAACATTGCTTGATTGATCATACAGTTAGTCCATTTGCTTTTCAATTTGCTGATGAATTGTTTGGTGAATTTCATCATTCTCTGTAGGCTCAGAGGAAGATGTCTGTAGACTGTAATGCTTTTCTCTGTAATTTTCGTAAGACTGTTAACTTAAAGTATATGTAATCCCTCACCTTGTAAAACTACCTATTCAGTTTAAAATGGAAATAAAACATTTTGTGTATACATAAAAAAAAATCTTTTTTTGTTTTTTTAGGGGGTTTGTGTTATTTTTAAATAAGTGATTACATTGCCTCTGTACTCAGCTGCTTAAGGAGCAGGGGGAGACACAGCAGCATGCTGGTCTTCCCAGTGAATGGCTGTGAGGGGATGGGGGTGGGTGTCAACAGCAGTCTGATCACTGGAGGACAGCTAAGTTCCCAGCAAAGCTAGAAAACTGACCAGGCTGTGCTTTCCTGCCAATTTGTGGTCCGTTTGTAATAGGAAATCAGAGTGACTGGCAGGAACACCAGGGATTTCACACAAAAGAAGCAATACAAAGAGAACAGGATATTTTTTCATACAAGTACAGTAGTTATAAAAAGTCTACCCACCCCTGTTAAAATGTCAGGTTTCTGTGATGTAAAAAAAATTAGACAAAGATGAATCATTTCAGAACTTTTTCCACCTTTTAATGTGACCTATAAACTGTACAACACAAAAAAGAGAGAAAAACAAACTGAAATTTTTTTGGGGGGGAAGGGGGAGGAGTAAACATAAAAAACTTAAATAATGTGGTTGCATAAGTGTGCACATCCTCTTATAACTGGGGATGTAGCTTTGTTCAGAAATAAGCAATCACATTCAAAATCATTTTAAACAGGAGTCAGAACACATCTGCAGTCATTTTAAGTGCCTCTGATTAACCCCAAATAAAGTTCAGCAGTTCTAGTAGGTCTTTCCTGACATTTTCTTAGTCGCATTCTACTGCGAAAGCCATGGTCCGTAGAGAGCTTCCAAAGCATCAGAGGGATCTCATTGTTAAAAGGTATCAGTAAGGAGAAGGGTACAAAAGAATTTCCAAGGCATTAGATATACCATGTGGAGAAAAGTGGAGAAAATATGGCGCAACAGTGACATTACCAAGAACTGGATGTTCCTCCAAAATTGATGAAAACACAAAAAGAAAACTGGTCTGGGAGGCTGCCAAGAGGCCTACAGCAACATTAAAGGAGCTGCAGGAATATCTGGAAAGTACTGGCTGTGTGGTACATGTGACAACAATCTCCTATATTCTTCATATGTCTGGGCTCTGGGGTAGAGTGGCAAGACGGAAGCCTTTTCTTATGAAGAACAACATCCAAGCCCGGCTAAAGTTTGCAAAAACCCATCTGAAGTCTCCCAAAAGCATGTGGAAAAATGTGTTATGGTCTGATGAAACCAAGGTTGAACTTTTTGGCCATAATTCCAAAATATATGTTTGGCGCAAAAACACTGCTCATCACCAAAAGAACACCATACCCACAGTGAAGCATGGTGGTGGCAGCATCATGCTTTAGGACTGTTTTTCTTCAGCTCGAGCTGGGGGCCTTAGTCAAGGTAGAGGGAATTTATTAACAGTTCCAAATACCATTCAATATTGGCACAAAACCTTCAGGCTTCTGCTAGGAAGCTGAACATGTAGAGGAACTTCATCTTTCAGCATGACAACCCAAAGCATACATCCAAATCAACAAAGGAATGGCTTCACCAGAAGAAGATTAAAGTTTTGGAATGGCCCAGCCAGAGCCCAGACCTGAATCTGATCAAAAATCTGTGGGGGGTGATCTGAAGAGGGCTGTGTACAGGAGATGCCCTCGCTATCTGACAGATTTGGAGTGTTTCTGCAAGATAGAGTGGGGCAAATATTACCAAGTCAAGATGTGCCATGCTGATAGCCTCATACCCAAAAAGACTGAGTGCTGGAATCAAATCAAAAGGTGCTTCAAAAAAGTATTAGTGTAAGGGTGTGCACACTTATGCAACCATATTATTTTTAGTTTTTTTATTTTTATTTCCCTCCACCTAAAATATTTTAGTTTGTTGTTCACCAGTTGAACAATTTTTTTTTCCACATTGAAGGTGGAAAAAGTTCTGAAATGATTTA
Source organism: Staurois parvus (assembly GCF_062004578.1). Taxonomy (NCBI): domain Eukaryota; kingdom Metazoa; phylum Chordata; class Amphibia; order Anura; family Ranidae; genus Staurois; species Staurois parvus. Next base: position 7,343,100 of record NW_028318197.1, on the reverse strand, counting down.
TCTTTGGCTAATTGTTTTACATCATAGCAACCTGACATTTTAACGGGTGTGTAGACTTTTATATCCAGTGTACATGGTACAGCAGGCACATATCAGGAATAGGAAGTGTTGGGTTTACATTTTCTTTACGGGAAGTTTAGGGAAGCAGGAAAAAGAGAGAGCAAAGGAAAGCACCTCTATGCATATATATTGAGCAAGATTTCATGTAAAAACAGCATCTGAAACTTGTTGATTTCCTTACTGACTTCAGACTTATGTTTTGCAGATAACTATCAGACAGCCCAGCTGCTTGCATTAATTTTGGAGTTACTGACCTTTTGTGTAGAGCACCATACTTATCACATCAAAAACTACATCATGAACAAGGATCTGCTCAGAAGAGTGTTAATACTGATGAACTCTAAACATACGTTTTTAGCTCTTTGTAAGTATCAACTTTTTTTTTTTTGTTTTCCCAACCCAAGGTTTGAACTGGCTTGCCAATGCAACATTTGTACTCCTTGCATGTTTGAAAATAAGTTAGTTAGCTGAACTCCAGACAGATATACAAGGGACAAATTACTGCAAATACAGTTCTTCTTTCCTCAAAATGTACCAAACTGTTTGGCCACTCGTAAAATTGCTGCTATCTCTCTGATGGATTTGTTTCATTTTTGAAGCCTTACAATGGCCTGTTTCACTTGCATAGACAGCTCCTTTGAACGCATGATGTAGGTTCACAGCAATAGATTCCAAATGCAAATACCACACTTAGAATCAGCTTCACATCTTTTACCTGCTTAATTGATGAAGAAATAACGGAGTAGCCCACACCTGGCCATGAAACAGCTTTTGATTCAATTGTCCAATTACTTTTGGGCCCTAGAAGCCTTCCTATCCCTCTTGTATTGAACTGTATTGTTGCTGTATTGTCTCCCGTTATATTGTAAAGCGCTGAGCAAACTGTTGGCGCTATATAAATCCTGTATAATAATAGAAGAAAAAGAGGGGATGTCTATTCTTAAGAGCTGTAATACCTAAATCCTTCCTCCAATTTGGATGTACATACCCTCAAATTAAACCTGAGAGTGTGCACTTTCAGCCCATATCCATTATAGAACATTATAGCTTGAATATGTTTTGGTAAATACCTGAAAAAAACAAAAATTGTGCCTGTGTCCAAATATATATGGACCTAACTGTGTGTGTTCACCAGTATGGTAAATGTGTTTTTATTTTTTTGCCTATTTTCTTTTAACACAAGCAAAGTAAGAACCTGAATTTGGCTGGTATCATTCGCTTGCAATCCCCAGGGCAGTGGAGCTTAGACTGGGAAAGGGAGAAACCGCACAGGGAGCAGATGAACATGAGCTAATTAGGCTGCTGCTTCTACTTTTACTGTCCATTAGCACACTAGGCTAGGGATGAGACTTTTGTGATGTTTACCTGTAGTAGACAGAAAAGTCTCCTCCGCAACCAGACAACGCTGAGCTGGAAGAGCTTCATAAATCTAAAACTGGATGGACAAAATATATAAATCCTTTGGCTGGTATACCAACTCTCAAAAGTACTTTCCCTTTGTGTTTAGCTATTTGTCTGGAGTTCAGCTTTAAAGCAAACTGCGCCCAAAATCCTTGCTAGGCTGTTCTAGCTTCCCTGCCACAACCAGAACAGTTGAGACTAAACTTGCCTTTACAGCATGGGTATTCTCTGTATAATTCTGTAGGAATGTCTCACACAGGGCAGGTGACACAGCATGCTTTGCCCTACGGTGGATTGTCCTTTGGAATATATTGTGGTGTTTCATCAGCAGGTTTCAAAGGAAGCAGAGCTAAAAACTGATCTGTCAAAAAGAATAGATCAAGTTTTACTTTTTTTTTTTTTATTTAAATATTTTATAGGACATCATCTTTAGTATGGTTTATAGTATTTTACAGCATTTTATTTTAGCTCTCTTTTTTGGTTTCCCTCTCTCTTAGGCGCCTTACGTTTCATGAGGCGAATAATTGGATTGAAAGATGAATTCTACAACCGCTACATCATAAAGGGAAACCTTTTTGAGCCAGTTATTAATGCACTTCTTGACAATGGTACTAGATATAACCTGTTGAATTCTGCTATAATAGAACTATTCGAATTTATCAGAGTGGTGAGTATGCTATCATCTTTAAACCCACTCGTCAATGAAAAAAAATTAGTTTGTAAAAAAAAAAATAACCTCGGGTGGATCTAGCCCTGGAAAAAGGGGTAGAGACCCCACATCCTAAAAATCAAGACATTCCAAAAAAGCTCAGTACATATACTTTTTAGGTGCCCCAAAGAGTAATGCACAAAATATTTATAGTTAAAATGTCAGGGAGAATACCTCCCAAATTATACTTTATGCAAAAATGTAAAAACAATACATAAATGTATCCAAAATAAAATTTCTTGGCAGCGAAAATCATATGTAATTTGATCAAATATCAGTGTTGTCGGAGCATAATATAAAGTCCAGTTCAAAGTTGACTGTAATTCCTCAATATGTTTCGCAGGGAACTATGCCTATAACAGGCGGAAAGTGGCTGCTACTGCAAACGAGACAAATGTAAAGAAAGTAAACAAATCTATAATAAACATACAGTATATAGTTTAAGATATGCATAATGATTTCAAAGTTTTTAATTTGTTCAAAGTAATACTAAATTGATTAGTTTCAAGCCTGTTTCAAAGCCCAATTCACATCCCAGCAGCATCTGTTAGACACAGAAGAGTATATTTCTAGTGCTGGGGTGATGTAAACCATCTGAGGCATGCTGACATCCATCATGAGCTGAAGTGAGAGGTATAGTAGTTGGTCAGCAGGCACATTCGTGTGCATTCTAAGGCTCCCTGCACACTGGCTTTAAAAAGTTTAGTGTTTTGCCTGTAGCAGGAGCTCAATGTTATCCTATGTGTCCATGCTAATTAGGTAGTCTAGAGGTGTTTTTAACCCCTTGACGCAAATCGCACGCAAATATGCAGCCTCTCGGCGTCTGGGCCTTGACGCCGTGCGGCCGCATATTTGCGTGCAATTAGAAATTACACATATGCTGAGAGCGCGCTCCCAGCACATATGTCTGCTTCTCCCGGAAAGGTCCCGATCTCCACTTCCGATTGGGGCCTTTTCCGATCATGTGACGGCGAATCATGGTGGTCTCATGGCCCTACAACCCCATCCCGCCTCCCGGCTTCTGAAACGCTTAAAGAGCCAGGAGGTGCCGGCGCCAAGAGGTTAAGCTCAGTGTTTAGCGGCAGACAAAAAACCCGTTTGGTGTTTTTGAGACTGGTTTTTCTAGTAGGAAAAAAACGCTAATACAAAAAAGTGTTTTTTTTTTTCTGTGAAGAGCACTGGCTTTTTTTTTTTTTTTAATTTTTTTATTTTTAGCCAGTGTGCATGGAGCCTTAATTGGTGCAGTTTAGTTTTACTGGGCACTGGTGTTACCATATGTAGTTTAAAGTGAATTTGTGCATTTCCCACACAGGGCTGAGGAAAGGGTTCCCATTAATGCAGAACTCCACAGATGCATATCCTTTTCACCCCCCACTGCTCCATTCAGCTGCTGGGAGAAAAGGAACAAAAGAAAAATCCTAATAAAAATATTTTTTGGAAGAAAAAAAAAAAAGAAAAATCTGTGTAAGCTATGAGTCTGCAGAGACCTAGTTTTATGCAGAGCTGTGGACTCCCCATTTGATAGTACTGATTGTCCCAGGCACTGATTGTGTTGAACAGGGCAGTGAGAGGAGCAATATAAAGGTAGTTACATGCTGATAGGGAGAATAAAGCAAACCTGTTTTGCCCTAAAATATTATTGCACAGATATAAATTTAATTTGTATTGCTCAAATTGATTTTTACCCTTTTTTTGTTTTCCACCCTTCCAGGAAGATATAAAGTCTCTGACTGCACATATAGTGGAAAATTTTTACAAGGCACTCGAGCCTATTGAATATGTTCAAACCTTCAAGGGGCTGAAAACAAAATATGAGCAAGAGAAAGATAGACAAAGTCAGAAACTAAACAGGTGAGTCTGATGCCATTTTATTTTTTGGACGTATTCACATTAGGAGCATGTTCCAGTTGCAGATGTAAGGAGATGCATTGTTTTTTTAGATGGGAGTGTACACAGTAGGGCACTGTTTCGGAGCATTGCAAAAATCAGCCCGTTGTCTTTTCCTAATAGTGTTTAAAGCCAACAGTTCATATCCATATATGTGTGCCCAACATTTTCTGCTTTTCAGCTGTGATTGGATCAATGAGCCATCAGTACTGGTAGCTTTGCAGAATTTTCTGATGAGCTGAAAAAATCCTATCTAGAACAAGTTGTAGTTTTTTTGGTAAAATTAGGAATTTTTTTCTATTGCATATATCACTGCTGTCTTCAGTTTGACCATCGAAGGGCAGTGTTTGTATGCAGAGCCATTTGTACAGGTAGAGGCAGTGATTTGCAAAGTAAGGATGGGTGAATTTGTATCTGTAAGAGAGACTCCATTGTCAGGCTAGGCTAGTGGAAAACCATGCAGGCTGGATTCAAACCCATTGTATGGAAACACATGCTGAGCATCAATGTACATTGTAATGCCTTTGTGACTTCCTGTATAAAGTGCTTTTCATCTGCATTGTTTTTTTTATACGTTTCTGTTGGTGTCAATGAAAAATGCATTGGTGGAAATCCAGCTGCAAGGCTTGACATTCGGAGTTTAGAAGTGTTGAACATGATTTGACATTTTGTTTTCAGCAGAAATGGTTTGCTGTATATGAAACAATATGGCTCTTCACTGAATACACTCTTTTTCTACTTATTTTTACAAAAGCACTAAAGTGTGTTTCTCTCATAAAAATATATTTAAAGGCATTTTGTTTTTTATTTTTGGATAGAATGGGGAAAAAGGTTAAAAACGTCAGGTTTTTTTTTTTTAAACGTTCCATTGGAGTTATTTATCTTCTTTTCCCATTGGCACAACCTAATGCTACAGAACAAGTTGCCCCACTTGAAGATTTCCCCTTGATTTCTGTTCTGATGGCAACCCAAAATATTGGATTTCCCATCATTTTTCTGTCTTGGTCATCACGACACATAGGTGAAAAGGATGGATCTCCCTAGCAGGGACACTGGCAGCAATAGAAAACTAACAGAGGTTCTGTTCTTTAGCTACTGTATATATACGGAACAAGAGGTTTGGGCTGTAAACTATTTGTGATGAAGATAATGATAATGCTTATTATTATTTATCTTGTATAGTGTACCATCTATATTGCGCAGCAACAGATTTCGTAGGGATGCCAGAGCACTGGACGAAGATGAAGAGTTATGGTTCAATGAAGACGAGGATGAAGAAGGTGAAGCTGTTGTACCGCCTGTTGAGAAGTCTAAAGCAGAGGATGATTTTCCTGACAGTTATGAGAAATTCATGGAAACAAAAAAAGGTAAGGATTTGTTATTAAAGAGCAGCTTTACTCAAACGGTTGGCTTTATTTGGTTGGCAGGGTTTGATCCTCTTACAGTGTTTTTGTTTTGCCTGAAACGTCAGATGGGAGTTGCACACTGCCATGATAGGTGTGTTGGGCAGAGTTTGGTTTTGTGGCACAGCCATTGTTATTGACCTAGGTGATTTTGTCTATTTTTAAAGATTCCGTTATAAGGAGAAACATTTCAACTTGGATGAAACAATTCAGACCACTGGTCATAGCTGTACTGGGGGTAATCACCCTGTTGGAGTACAAGCTACATTGAGCAGCAAGTTGAGGATCAAACTTTCATCCATTGAAGATGGCTGTTTGCCTACACTTTGTTTTTCAATTTGTTCTCTTTTTAAAGTGGCGCTTGACCCAAAAGGGGATGATTTGCTTTACAGCCTCCTCCCCTGCTCCTGTTCAAGAAATGGCGTGTGTGTGTGTGTGTGTGTGTGTGTGTGTACCTGGTTTTCACAGGTACCCGCGCACCTAGGCAGTCGGAGCAGACGTGCTCCAATCCGTAACACTCCCTGCCCCCCTCTCTCCGCAGACACGTCCCAGAAGACTGCAGGACCATTTACAATGTGCAGTGGGCATCTGACTGAAGCCACAAGCTGTCACAGCTGGGTGCCCACAGTTAGGATGCTGGTGCCTGGGATTGAAAGGGGGGGCGGCTGGAGTGAGTGCAGTGCTGGATCCTAGAATAGTTGACTGTCACAAGTCAGCAGCTACAGTTTTTGTAGCTGCTGGCTTAAATTTTTTAGAAATATGACTTGAGCTCCTCTTATAACAATGTTTTTACTTGCAGCACATACTTTCCTTTTTTCGTTTCCCTGCCTGAACTGGAATGGAAAGCACTATGTAAGCAGGGCCACAGGCTGCTGTCCTGACTATTTGTGACAGCACTAGGCCAATCGGCAGGCACCAAGCTTTGTCCCAAAAGAGGTGGAGTGAGGCATATGCTTGCTCATACCTGAAAGTGCTGAGCATTAAATTTTAGCATCTAAAACGGAGCAGTATGGTAGCGAGAAAAGTTGATTATTAGCTGCTGGGGGAGCTGCAAAAAAAATGTTTAGATACATATGGTATAAAATCATTTTAGTATTTATCTACAACACATTTGGCTTTGTAATCACAAAATGATGGATTTCACTTATTTTAGCTAAGGAAAGTGAAGACAAGGAAAATCTTCTAAAAAGGACTTCAGTGGGAGGTTTCAAGTTCACTTTTTCTCACTCGGGCAGTTCAGCTAATGGAGCAAATACTGCGAATAGTAAATCGGTGGCAGCTCAGACACCAGCAGCAGGGTCTAACGGCTCATCTTCCAAAAACATCAGCTTAACTACCACCGTAGCATCTGCTAAGGTAAGACTTCATATATTTGCATGCTCATCACATGCTTTGGAGTGTTCCATGTTACTAGGTATTCTATTGCCATTCCCAACCTTTATGCATTTTCAAAGAGTCAGTTCACCCAAAAACTGTTTCTATTTTTTTTTTTCTTGTTGTATGAAGGAAATTCAGATACAATCTGGTTATACTGCCACCTACAAAAGAATTGGAATCTAGCAAACAGAAAAATCCAGTTTCTTTCTCATACATCCAGGCAGTGTTGCCAATCGAACAGATGGAAATTCACTGTCATGACACCCAAATGTTACTGGCACAGCCACATTTTTACTGGCATTACCAAAAGTTAAAGTGTACAGCATGCCGTCCATTGAGAGCGCAGTGTTCATGTTCTGGTGAGGTCACCGGCTGCAACTTAAGTATCTCCTAAACGGTGCATGTTTATATTTACTCTTCCTGTAGGCACAAGATAAACCAGCGGACTTTACTACCACTTAGGAATTTTGTTGAGAACATATCCATTCAACTTTGAGCTGTAAACTGGTTGGAATAGATGCCTCGAAACCTCCCTTTCTCTGACATAGGTGTGATGACCCCCTAAGACAGCAGATTTTCCAAAGCTGAAATGAAAACCACATTTTTGTGCCTCTGAAGATACCCTTGATTGCATAAGGCACGAAGAGGTGAAAGCCACCTCCGGACCCCACGCTGCAGACCTTGTCGTGTGTGACTTCCTGAATCTAGACAGCTGCGAAGGCCGATAAGCGTCCGATTCTGAAGGTGGCACCAGTGTATAACTTCATATTTGCTTTTTTAAGGGTAAGAGTGTGCTTTTCCCCACAGTCAACATCTGGATGAAGGCATCCAAGGACACGCACCCTCAAAGAGCAATCTCTTGAGCTTGCAGAAAACTTCTGCTGACCAGCACTTGGCCATAGAATCCTAGTGGCCAGATATGGTGCCCAACTGGGAAAACTACTGTGTAGAGTCTTGACGAAGAATCCAAGGCTCTCAGGAAATCTTCCACAAATTGCTAGATGGCAGAACTCCTGGGTCTGATGCTCTGGAATGAAGCATATGCTTTCCCAAAGGTTTGAGGGCTTTGCAGACTCTCACCACAGGCTGCAGAGCTGCTCCCACAAGAGAGGATTCCTTAAAGCCACGGACAAGAGGTTAGAGGGTCTTTTTAAAGACCAGGATCTGATCCATCGTGAACATCAGGGTCTTATTCAAGTTGAAAATGGTTAGATCAACAGTCGAAGAACCCCAATTGTAGAATTCCTCCTCCATGGGGTACTGCTGAGAAAAATGCTTTGAAGTAGAAAAAAATAATCCTTTGGGTGAGCCCAATCTGCATACATCACTTCCTGCAAGTGAGGATGCACTGGAACATTTAGCATTAGATGGTCTGTAAGACCCTAGTCCCAGGTAAATGCCTGTGTTTTTGGCCAGTGTCCATTCACCTGAATATAGCAGTAATAACAAGCAATCATTATGAAGAATTCTGATATAGAATTAAGAAAGCAGCATTTTAAAGAAGTTTGTCATAGGTTTAGTGTTGGTGAGCTTCTATTGAAATACTTTTGAGATTGAATGTATATAGTATGCGAGAGGCTTCATCAACATTTTACACCTGTCTGGTGAATTGTCATTCCTAACTTTGCACTGTTTTTCAATTAAACAGAATAGTTTCCTTTTTAATTGAAAGCATTGAAGTTGACATTGTTTTTGTTAGCAGGGAAGTCTTATTGGTTTGGTGGATTATCCTGATGATGAAGAGGAGGAGGAGGAAGAAGACACGTCCCCAAGAAAGAGACCACGGCTTGGATCTTAAACTGATGCTCATCAACATTAGTGGCAACTGATGTCTGAGTGTTTAGTGCGAGTCAGGACATTTTCCCTTGAACAATATGGAAGTAGCCAAACTCCGCTAGAAGGTTGTCAAAGCCAAGCTTTCCTGGGAGCCCTTCCAGTGAATCCTTGTAGGGTTAAAGGGGGTTTAAATGATGAGTTAGCAACGACAACCAAGATGATTGCTTTATTGCAACTTCAGCATCTTGCGTCTGGGATGGGGAATGAATGGATCATTTAGAAGGACATCTATTTTAATGTTGCAGGGTTACCCTAAAATGTCAACTAGATGAAATAAAAGCAAAGAGCTTTCAGTTGCATACTGGTAATCTTAGTTTTTTTTAATGGTGCTGGCCATAGTGTTTTATCAGTTGCCTATTTTATATTAAAGAAAAAATATATATATATAAAAAAAAAAAACCTAAGGGAAGGAGATCTATCACTGAAGGCAAAAGAAAAAACACAATGGAAGTATAACCTCGGGACCATTATTTGTAAATTCAATTCCCGCCTGGAGTGGTAGGGATGGGAGGGGGATGACACATTGTAGTGCATGTTAAGTTTTAAAGAGAACGAAGAATCTTTTCAGTGTGTATTTTATTAAAAAATCGAAAGAACAGACAGATGTAATAAGTAGCCCGTCCTGCATAACTGCACTTCCACTAATACTGATGCCAAGGATCAGTAGCTTCCGAATTTTAGTCTGGAAACTGCCCGGTCGGCCTCCTTACCAGTGCCTCAATCTCTTGCAGTGTTACGTTTTTTGTTACATGAACAATGTGTATTTGTTGTGTTCTGCTGCTGTCAGCTCCCTTGGTTTGAGAAGATCATAGCAGTTTTTTCTTTTGTCCATACTATACGTTTAGGACTTAATTCACCATGGCTGTGAACAACTATACCAAAGGGTTAACACCGCACGCAAAGAGTTACCAGCGGCCATTTTGTTCAGTAACACTGAGACTGATATATGCAGCCCACAGTATCTTCAGCAAAAGGTGATATACAGCTGCTTTTAATCCCGTCGTTTTATACATAGGAATCCACAGCACATTCCACAGATGTAAATGGATAACAATAAAATAAAAGCGTAACCACGTCTTTGTAGTTGAGAACACTTTTCTTTTTTTTTTTTTTAACACAAATTGTAAATAATTTAATATCCACAGGTATATGATCTGAGATCATGCTGAAGAGCTTATTTCCTTTATCATTTGAGACATACCCGGGACAGACTCAGTCCTCACCCGCCCTCTCGTCACGTCAGCAAATCTGTTTCTCTTGGAATTATTTGAAGCAGTTTCCTAATTTTGGAGATTTTATAGTTTTAATTATAATTTTAGCTATTGGTTGGAAAGATGGGCTGTCTGTGTAGATATGAAGTATAGTTCTTTTTTCCATAAGAAAACAGAAGTTTATTTTGTATTAAATACCACTGTACTTGTTCTACACCATTTGTATACATGTGGTGATATTAATGCTGAACTGTAAAATTCAGGAATTAAAATGTGACCCTGTAATTCCAAAATTTGTTTTGGCTTGCTTGATTTGGTATGTAGGGCTGATTTTAACCTGATAACTGCTCCCTGACCACCCTATAGCAGAACTACTGCTACAGGGCGGCAGGGCTGTGCAAAATCACATGTATATATGGCTGTCGATCACCACGTTCCGGACAGATTTTCTGCTGGCATCCAGCGGTCACCCAGGAACACTGACAGAGGAGAGGTCTGCATGTAAACAACACAGCTCTCTCCCCAGTCAGCACCAGCATGCTGCTTTGTATTGCTCTGCATAGCAGCGCAATACAAAGCAGCATGTTTACATAGTAAAACACACTGCTGATTGGGGAATTTGTCCCGCAGACCTATTGTGTTCTCGCTGCAGGCAGTAATTGCATTCTAAAATCCGACATGCTGGTTATACCCAAGTCAATTGGTGGATCAACTTTGGTGCAGTCAGCCTGTCCATAGATGGATTGAATCTCAGCTGGTCTCTGCTGAACCAGCCAAGATTCAAGCCATCTATGGCTGGCTTAACAGTGCAGAGGAAGGATTCTACTGGTGTCTAGCAGTCTCTGTCCAGGAATATAACCATACATCTGTGAAAGGAGCACACCTCCACTGTGGTCATGTGAGTGCATATTGTTTTTAATAGTTAAATAAGTTTTATTGTGCCTGACACTACTTCTATAGATGGGAACATGCAACAAATACAAAGTAAGTGTTGTCCCAATTTTGGCTGCAAAATTAAAAATGCACTGAGGTAAAACACAAACGGTCTCTTCCAGTTTGTCTTGTACCCATTTTTTGAGAAACCCATAAAAAGTGCACTGCCTTCTCTGTGAACCCAACAGTATCCTATCTTAAAGTGTTGACAATCCCAATGGAGGATTCACCTGCCTTTTAAAAACCTCTTCAATAAACTGCATTAGGCCCTGCAAGGATTCAACCTAAGTCTGTAGCTCTTTAAATGTCCTTGGATATTTCCAGCCTCTGAGCTCAGGAGAAATAAAGCTCCAGACACCAAAGTGTGCAAGCTAAATCTCTGTAAAAACTGCTAGTACGAATTACACTTTCAAGGCCAGAATGACCAATGAAATATTGTAATGACCAATTAAATATTGTACTCTTAGCAACTACAAATGACTGAAGACTGCCATATAAGACCCGTTCCGTTTCTACAGAATGAAAACTGAATTCATGAAACCGTTTCATTTTTTCATGTCACTTGTAACAACCCTAACTTGTTCATACATCTAAAATGGAGGCATTATACAAAATTGATGCCAGTTAAGACATTTTTCCTTACAGTTCCTCCCATTTGTCACGTAGTGACAACACATTACATTTCACAGTTGTTTCCAATATGCATCCTGGTTCGCAAAAAGCTTGTTAAAAATGCACATTTAGCAGCGACATAAAACATAACTATTAGAAAAAAACATAATAAAATCAGCATCCTACTTTCTTAAACCATCCAAAAATATCTCCAAAACTTCCCAACCCTTTAAAAGGGTTCCAGTCATCTTCGGCTATGGATCAAGCTTGTAAAGCATTTACCTGGGTCTATGATTCTCAATGACTTCATAGTAGTCAGGAATCTCAGCAGATGTGTTTTTGTATCCATGTACAACACTCATAGTCAGTAGTGGATTCACATAGCCTGGTCAATGCTGCTCCCATTTGTTCTATTTTCATTTCATTCATGAGTACCTGTTTTCTTAATGCCCGTAGTTCAACATTCAAAAGACTCACTTATAGTTTCATTTATAATCTGTTTTATAATGAATAATTGTTTAACCTTCTCATCAATGCTATCCCCTGCCCAGTCCATGCAGGGAACCATGACCAGGCTTGGTCTCCTGTTTTAAACAAATCCCTCCCATGCCTACGTTTCAAAGGATATTGGGGATGACTACTAGCCAGTAAAGCATCACTGTGTGTCCCTCCCATGACATCCATTACTGGTACCAAGGTGGCTAAGTAACACCATCCTTCCTGTTCTTGGAGGATCCATGGATAACAAGTTTTCCCACAACATACCTGGACTCCTTCAGTAAAAGCTGATTGATCTTTCCATGCTTGACTTACGTTTGGGTTAGGGTAACCCAACTAAAGCTAGGTTAATAAAATATCAGCCTAACCCATAATATTTTCTGTGGTATGCATTGTTTAATAATGTTTTCGATGTATTTGTTCCCATCTATTCTTAGTAGTGTTTACTTGTACAAAGTTACCATCCTCAGGTACTTTCCCAGTGACATTAAGTTTAGACTTGCTTCAAAATTCTTCTCCATTTGATTTGCTGCCTAAATGAAAACATTATTCAGGTTTCATCATAACTTTCAACACTTCAAATTTAGGCATTGTAGTAACATTTTTAAGGATCATACTTAGATTACCAGTAAACATTGATGTCACATTTTTTGGTGCAGTATACAAAGGAATGTTCCTTGTTTTGGGGTGGAGCATATTGCAAACTCAACAACTCTCGAATCCTGAGAGTTTGGCATACCTATACTTAAATTTCAACAATGACATATTTTTGGTCAATGATGATTTCTGTTCCTTTTGTATTAGTCAGCTGTCATTTACAGTCCTATTGTGACCACAGATTGTTGGTCATTCTTCTGGATGATAGTAGCAGTGACTATCCCAGTAAGCCACTTAAAAAGTTATCACTGAGACAACCAATCAAAAGAAAGTTCTTCCAAGCTGTCTCTGGCTGAAGCAGCATTCTGAAGATTGGAGGGCACTGGTAGGTCTGTCTCCTTTCCCTGTTCTGTCTCTTGCTTCTGGTTCCTTGGAGGTTCTGGGATCCTCTTTATTATTATACAGGATTTATCTAGCGCCAACAGTTTGCTCAACGCTTTACAATATAACGGGAGACAATACAGTTCAATACAAGAGGGTTAGGAGGGCCCTGCTTCTTTGCTCTGGAAGCATGTATCCAGACGTTGGAATCCACAGTCAGAACTGCAGTTCTTGTCACAGCCGTCACTATGGTAGGTTCTCCGTATGGCGGATCTGTGGTCTTGTGAAGTTCCTTAACCACTATCTGATCTCCTGGCTTGTACGGGTGGGTTGGATCATCTGTGGGAAGAGGAAATGAGAGAGACATCACTGTATACACCATTCAGCACCCTAAACAATTCCTGGATGTCTTACCTAGATTAATTCTAAATCACCTGGCATAACTACCAAAGGACCTCTTGTCCAGGGGGTGGGGAATGACCTACCCATACAAATTTCAAAAGGGGAAAGCTTGGTGACTTTATTTGTTGTCATCATCTCAGCCAGAACAGCTGACAAATATGCTTCCCATTCCTTTAAAATGTCCCACCTGTTGCCTTCCTTAGTTTTTCCTTTGAGGGTCTATTTGCCCTTTCTACCTGACCAGAACTCTGTGGATGGTAGGGTTTGTGGAACTTCTGGTCAATGCTCATCAGTTTGGTTGCCTGTTGTGTGACCTTTGATGTAAATACTTACTGGACATCCCCATTGAGGGATGATTTCTTTGCAAAGGATTTTAGCAACGGTCCTTGCATCCTCTGTTACAAATGCTTCGGGCCAGCGACTAAAGCGATCCACTATCACCAGCAAAAGCTTGCCTCGTACACTATTAGGCATGTGTGTGAAGTCAATTTGAAGTTCGTCAAATGGTCCACTAGATGATCATGTGTAGCCTGATTGGGGTTTCCAGCGTTGTTTCTGATGCATGTTAACACGCCGTCCTATTTGTTCTTGTCTTAGTAAGGTTTGGAATACAAAATCTTTTATCTTTCACTACCTGCCAACCCCAATGTCCTATGCCATGGAATTGTGCTATAATAAGAGGAGCACTGATGTGGGAGTCCTATTCTACCTCCATTTGACATTAGACCATTTGCGTCTGTCAGCCCTTTCTGTTGCCAGTATGCTACATCTTCTTCAGTTGCTGTATATTGCAGCTCCTTGAGAAGAGAATGTTCAGGTAGTATAGGTGGATCCAAAATGGCTATAGACTTTTGTGAGTTTTGCAAAAGTTGTTGCTGTAGGGTGGCATTTTTAGCAGTCCAATCAGCAAATACATTGCCTTTGGAGGAAGATGTGTGTGCCTTACATTTAATTACTGCAATGGACTTAGGTTTATAAATGACTTCCAAAGATTATTAGGTTTGCATGCGATACTCCATTTCCATCTGCAGTGGTGAATCCCCTTCTCTGCCATATTTTACCAAAATCATGGACAACTGCCAAAGCATACCTAAAATCTGTGTAAACATTTACATTTTGGTTCTCAAAAAGTTCACAGGCCCTTGTTAATGCAGTCAGTTCTGCAGCTTGGGCTGATTTATGAGGGAGGGGTAATGCCTCATGAACAATGTCAGGTAACTGGACCACTGCATACCCTGTTAAAAAGGTATCATCAGAAGGTCTGGAACAAGAACCATCTACAAATATGTCCAGAGCTTTGGGAATGGGTGTTTGTTGCATGGCTATTCTGGGAGAGGTATCTTCATGTATTACCTGAGCACAATCATGCTCCTAGGGTAGGTTGTCAGTTTCACCTTTTATCCCTAACAATTTAACATAGCTAAGGGACTTGAGTTTGAACCTGCATATTTACTGTAACTTCCAAATTTGCAGTTGATGTCAAAATCACTTCATAACCACTTGCCTTTTGTGCTGTCATATGCTGCATGGTGAGGTTCTTAAGAACATGCAGTACATGATGTGTGAAGGATGGTTTTATGTCCTAGAGGTACTCATTGAGTTTTCCACAGATGGCCAGGGCTCTCAGACATGCTGGCATGCCCCGCACCGGTCTTGGCACTACTTTTGAAAAAAATAGGCTACTGGCCTCATATGGCCTCCATGATCCTGAGCGACCACAGCCACCATGGTTTTACAATTTTCACGAGTATACACATGAAAATCAACATTGTAATTCGCTAAACCCAGAGCAGGAAAGGAAACTAACGAGGACCTCTAGGTTTGGTAGGCATTGGTGGATTTTTCATCCCACTCGATGAGGTCTGAAGCCTCAGCCTTAGTATGTTGTTGTAATGGGAGCAGTCAGGTATCCATTGGTGACAATAGTTGACCATACCAAGGAACGAGAGCATTTCCTCTTTAGTTTTTGGGTGGGGCAGACCTGTAATGGCTTGAATCATGGACTGGCTCACAATTCTGGTGCCTTGTGACAGAGTGAAACGAAAGTAATCCACCTACGTTTGACAATATTGAACCTTATGCCTTGCCACCTTGTGTCCCTCTGTATCCAAAAAATTTAACAGCTACTGTCCTGCCTACAAGCCTCCCTGTTGGATGAACAAAGTAACAAGTTATCCATGTACTGGAGTAATATGGAACCATGGCAGGGTGCCCAACCCTTTTAAGGATTCTCGGAGGACTATGGAATATACAGCTGGAGAATCCACATAGCCTTGGGGCAATCTGGCCCAAGTTAACTGTTTGTTGACCAGAGTAAAACTTAACAGTAGTTGTGCCTCTTCATCAACTAGGATGGAAAAAAATGCATTCCTAAAATCAATCACAGTATAACACTATTGTGTGGAATGGAGGTAATCAATGAGGCAACATCTGGGCCAATGGGTACAATTGGAATAATGAAATTGTTAGTGGCTCTGATATCTTGCACTAAACGGTAAGTACCATTAGCTTTCTTCACTGGGTTTACCGGGGTGTTATATGGGGAAACCGCAGGCTTCAAAACACCTTCCTTGAGGAGCTTCTCTACTATCAGAGTAATACCATCAATCTTTTCTTGTGACAAAGGATACTACTTTTGGTACAGTGGACCAACTCCAGGTTTAAGTCTGGCCTTGTAAGGTGTACAGGGAATATACTCTACATCTAGCTTACTGTTGGCCCAGAGTTCAGGCTTCATTTTGTCAATCTTCCATACTTACAAAACAGCGAGATGACTGTGCACCCCTCCTTTCTCACTTACTCCGATTGTGGCTTTGAATTTTCCCAACAGTTCTCTGCCTAGTAAATTCACAGGGCATCTTGATATAATTTTGAAAGAATGTTTCACTATGGAACCTTTCCCATGAAAATCAGAAACACACAAAGGGGTGTTGCCCAGGTTTTTGCACATGTCCCAGTGATACCAATTGACGGTTTGCATTCTACTCTTGTTCCCCCATAATTTTCCTTCCTCAAACTGGACTTGCTAGCTTCTGCATCAATTAAGAAATCTATTTTTGTGCCATCATCCATTTGTGTAATTTGGGGAAGCTGACCGTGGCTAGCAGTCAGTTGGGGAATGCCAAAAAAGAGGTAATCATAAATATACCACCTTTATTGACTGCCATGATAACATTTGTTTTACAAAGTAGATCTCTTCCTCATAGATCATCTGGGCAATCAGGGATTATGGTAAATTTACACCAAAAAATCTGTTCATCTCCTCTTTTGTCAGGCTCCCCTTGCACAGGCGAGGGGGGTCTTAAAAGTTGGGAGAACTGCTTCACCAATTCCCATTGACTTAAAAAGAGCGGTCCCACATATTCTTCCTCCTTTGTAACTGAACGAGGTGAACCTGTGTCAACTACGAACAGTAATATTTTTCCTGCTACTCTTAGAACCATTAAAGGTTTCTGTTCAGGTGTATGTGAGACAACTAGACATGTGAGGGAGCTATTACCTTTGGGGCAGCCCTATTGTGGACCTTGGTTCTGCCACCTGATCGGGTACTTGACGGGTGGATTTCTGCACTTTGTCTCCTATGATATGGATTTGTTCCCTCTAAGTTGTGGGCAATCCTTTTTCTAATGACCTTCCTGTCCACATGTAAAACCTGTCATCTTTGGGTCTCCCACCTCCTCTACCCTTATATCCTTTTCTCTCTGTTTCCATTTCTACCACTTTATCTGGGATTGTAACACCTGAAAATGTGATTTGTTGGTAGATTTGGGGACCTCAAAACATCCAGCGGCTTTCTCCATCACTTGCTTTTCAAACTTACTTGCATCCATCTCTATCCAGTTTGAAATAAGCTGTCTTATTAACAGCGTAATTTCAGGTCTAAATCCTGCCATCAAGGTTTGGATATATATTTATATATATATTTATTTTTTGCTCATTTCTGCACTAGCCATATCCATCCCAGCTTTTTCCTTCCAAACTTTCCTAAATCTTTTCACATACGCTGTCACTGTCTCTTTTGTTCCTTGTAAGCAACAGCAGTTGCTAATGATTTTCTACTTTTCCATATTCTCCATCTCGTCTGTCACCTCTTCCCATACTTTTTTTTTTTTTTTTCCTGTCTTCTCTCAGGCATACATGAGTGGCTGCTGGTGGTCCAGCGATTGACTAAAACATGTATGGTAGGCACCTTTGTCCAGTCAAACGCTGAGTCCATGTCATATCCTAAAATTCCGTCAATTATTAATTTTATGTCCTGTTGTGAACACTTTCTGCCTTGGGTGGCTCTCTTTAAATAATTTATGCAGGCAGTTGGATTCTTTCTGGGGTCTGGACTATTCTTTATGATGTCATTCGTGTCCATGGGCTTAATTACCATATCAATTCCCATCACAATATACGGGAAAGCTATATTTTCTCCCTTTTCACATTGCTTCTGTCATTGGGAGCTACAGTCCTCTTTGTAGATGTAATGGTTAGTAGACTCTGTGTAACTTGGGATACTTGCCACTCGGGACTGCCATCTGACCTGTCTCATTCCTCTCTTTCTCCTACAGCCCCTCCTCCCATACTGTACTATCCGGACTCTGTATGTCTGCTGCCTGCTCTACAGGAGGCTGTCGTGGTCTATCTGCCAAAGACAGAGGATGATTTCCTCAAATCTTTGAGAACAAAGTTGGATATACTTGTGTATAACGTGGCGGGGCAGATGCTGTGGTTAAAGTGTGGAGATTAAAATTCCTGGGCTCTGGAGTGTAACCAGATGCATATTTGAGCCAGTGAATACCTGTAGCTTTCACGTTTTTCAAGTCCCAACTTGGGCAACCTGAAAACATTGGAAAAGATTCCTTATCTCCTAAACACAGTCCCCTTATGATGTCCATATGAAACTTATTAGACGCACCTCTAGGAAAGGGACTACTTCTTTTCATATCCAGGGACCACTCAGCAATATTTTCTATGGAAATTTTCTAAGGAACCACATATTAAAAGTCCCATGGTGATACTCTAATCACATTCTTTACAGGTTAACCTAGACAATTCATGATTCCCTTGTCTTTCTTTTTCTTAGCAATATCACTTAACACTTTACGTGGAGGTCTTGGAATTTTTGGCAAAGATCCCTTACCTTGGACCTATCCCATACTTAAAGCGAAAAACAACTGTTAGGCAAAGTAATAAATTATTACAATATCAGTACTTAACCTCTGAAGCAGAGGTTGTAATGCCAACAAAGCCTTCAACAGTTCATAAGTTTAACACTTAAAAGTATGGATACTTGAAATAAACGTATTCTGAAGAAACAAAAATACGACATAGCAGTTTCTGAACACAGCAAATAAGCACTTCTACAATGGCAGAAATAACCGAGGACTCCTGTGAATTCACAATATTACACCTGCCTAGGCAATTTTTCCCCAGAGGCTTCCAAAACCTCTGGAAATGGAAACTTTGCTTACTGTTCCTGGGTCTTTAAAGGGAATTTGATCAGGCAAAACGGCTCAGCTTACCTAACCAGCCTCGCCTTTAATCCCACTTCTGATACCAGAATGCAAGGATTCAACATATGGCTGTAGCCCTTTAAATGTCCTTGGATAGTTCCAGCCTCTGAGCCCAGGAGAAATAAAGTTCCGGACACCAAAGTGTGCAAGCCAAATCTCTGCAAGTTTAATGTGTACTAGCAGTTTTTACAAAGTCCGAATGACCAACAAAATATTGTAATGACCAATGAAATATTGTACTCTTATCAAGAAAGATAGCAACTACAAATGACTGAAGACCACCATATAAGGCAGTTCCATTGCTACAGAATAGAAACTGAATTCATGAAATAGTTGTTACAAGTGACATGTAAAAACAAAACTAACTTGTTCACACATCTAAAAGGGTGGCATTATACAAAATGGATGCCAGTTAATCAGACATTTTTCCTTACAGGCCCTCTCTAGAACACAGTTCTCTTTGATGGGCCCAGCATTGTAGATTGTCAGTGACATTCTGTAAAACACCAGCTGATTGGATTAAGGCCATTAGAAGGGATCTGATCACATTGGCAGTTGATCCCTTAATCATAGAATGCCTGAAGCTCATTCCTGCAGCCTTGAACTACAGTATGGACAAGCTGTTAGGAAACACATCTGGGAGAGGAAACCCAGGACTTCTATCAGTGACCATGACTTCAGGCTGAAGTGTTGGTCTGTGGAACCCACATGCAAAAAGTATTTACTTTGCATGCCATTCAAAAGATGGTATGAAGCCTAGGGACAGCAAAAATGAAAAAAAAAAAATGCCCTAGGGCTCAATCTGGGAAGACCACTGGCCAGAAGCCACAAATATTCATTTTTGCCATTACCAGGCCTCAACCTCAAAAGCCTAACTCAAGGCTGGTTCCCAGTCTATCTGTAAATCCTGGACTTCCAAGTCCTCTAAACCCTTGGGTAGATCTTTAGCATAAGGGGACACACCCCCATTTTCTAAAGTGGTTGGGTGTCTGGTAGCCTAATGGGTGCTTGTACAACTAGTATCTCAAATGCTTATGCATGGGAGGTGGTTTCCAGAGACTGCAAGCTAGAACTTTACGCCTCCCCCCCTCAGTTAATTACTACCAACCTGCCTGTGTCATTGCACAGATTAGCAGATCTCCATGCAGCCCTCTGTGGTAGAACAGTTCCAGAGCTTCTACTCAAACCTGTTTAGTTCCCAAATGTAAAGGGGGTGTCAGGCCCATCTTTGATCTCAAGGCCCTAATTGTCTTGTTTAGGCCCAGACATTCTGCCAGTTCTGTCAGTTCTGTCATAGCCTCCCTTCCTCAGAGAGATGTTTGGCTTCTGTTGACATAAAGGATACATACCTGCATGTCCCCTTTGCTGTTGGTCTCCTGCACTTTCAGTTTGTGGATCTGCCATTTGGCCAATAACTGCACCGTGGGTGCTCACCCTGTGTTAGTCTTGTTGCACACCCACTGTGAAATACCTAGACAGACAACCTGAAGAAGGAACAGTCAGAACAGGTTCTGAAGGACATTATTAGCCTGGGCCATCCAGACATTTTAGAGGTTTGGCTAGGTCCTTAAACTTTTGAAGTCAGCACTGGGACCAATGTATGGCTTTGAAAATCTGAATCTAATACCAGAGACAGCTCCTACTAGAGTGGATACCGCTAACTCTCCGCTCTCAGAATGCCTAATTCCTCTCCTGCCTACTATAGCACAGCCTTTCATGCGACAAGCAAGACAAGTCCTTGGACAGATTGATACAATAAGTATATATTAATTGATTTGTGTGAAAGGTATAGCGCTTACAAACTATGGTGTGTATATATATATATATATACTGGAATTTATGCATCTTTTACTTTTTCACAACTCTTGAGGTGCTAAAATGCCAGGACAGTACAAACTACCCCTGATGACCTCTTTTTTGAAAGTAGACACCCCCCAAGGTAGTTGCGGAGAGACATGAGTTCACGGAAGATTTTATTTGTTGCCACAAGTTTTTTTTTTTAACACAAATTTGTCACTGTAGTAAGATATTGCCATGGGTATATGTGAACTTGCACCCCTAAACACATTCTTCTACTTCTCCTGAGTATGGAGATAACACGTGTGAGCCTAACCAAGTAAAAAGGCCCAAAACCAATTAACACCCCAGGCTTTTAAAGGGTATAACTTCCTGACTACCTATCATAGTTTTAGAGGCCCTAAAATGCCAGGATAATACAACCCCATGTCTCCTTTTTGTAAAGCAGATGCTCCACGGTATTTGCTAAGAGGCATGGTGAGTATTTTGCATATCTGCAATACTGCCAACAGCTATTGGGTTGTATTGAGTAGTTTTTTCACCAGTGCAGGAAAATGGAATTTTTTTTTTTCTTTGTGTTACTCACTGTAAATTCCGCTTCTCTGAGTTCATTGACACAGTGTTAGAAGTACAGACTCCAATAAAGGGGTGGGTTCTGTGTCCATCAATGAATGCAGAGAAAGGGATTTTTTAAGGTAACAAAAATAATCCAGTTTTCTTTTACATTTGTCAACGGACACAGCAAGCAGTGGTGGGTCTGTCTGTGGGCATGGTCGCCATTAACACAATGGAGGCCAACATCTGAGGCCCACCAAAAGGGAGGCCACATCCGCCAATGGAAACCACCATCAGACCTCCGCAAAGGGTGCTTATAGCCAGGGGCCCTACAGAGGGGTCCACAGGGGGCCTTGCAAAAGGAGGCTGCCCAATCAAACAACCACTCAAGGGTGGCCTCCAACAGAGTCAAGGTCCCCAGCATTTACAGTTCTGTCCACTGCTCTTGCAGTGGGAGGGAGTAGACACAGAGAAATGGCTGAGCTGGGCATTGCCAAAAGCAAGATGGCTACAAAGCCGCCCACTCCTTTCCAGCACAGCCAGAAAGAGACACTGGGCAGACTGATGGCGGGTGGCATCCATCCACATAGAAGCGCCTCCTCCAGCAGGCCTCAGGCCGTGACCTAAATTAGCGGATAGCCTGCCCACATGGCATGCAGACCCACAGGCGGGTCAGCACACGGCACCAGTAGACACTGCAGTCCACAGGACAGTGACCCCCCCCCCCCCCCCCACACACTACAGCGACCTGCTCTTGGCATTCTGCAGCTCCTGGTCCCCATTGACCTGGAAGGAGATAAGGAAAGAGGGTGCTGGGCAAGAACACAGAGCAGGAGCCCTGGGTAGTGGGGATATGTTCCACCCCATTGCCCCCCCCACCCAGCCAAACGCTCCGAGGCCCCAACATGGGCAACGGTAAGAACTCCAGAAGAAGTGTGCCTGTAGAGACCAACCAGCCCAGACCCACAACTAGCTGCAGGGAGACATCGGGGACCCCAGGTCAGCCCAACTCAAGGAAAGCGGAGAGCAGGTGGGAAACAAGGGTAGGGACATGGAGGACTCATGACCCAAAGGGTGGAGGAGACCCCACACTACACCTGGAAAGCTGGGAGGGGGGCATCTACTTACCAATCCACAGAGTGTGTGGTTAACACTCCCAAGACAGCTCTTCCTCACGACCAAAGTGGGACAACACTGTGACACGGCTATAGGTGCCCAGTCATATGTGTCCCCACAAGACGTTTAACTCGCTGGCCTCCCCAGTCCAGGATGGGGCTGTGTCGCAGCTGACCAAGTGCTGAGCTAGCAGTCTACACCCCCTCGTTGGCCAGACTGGGGTGACTACAAGGATCTATATTATACACCCCATGTCGCCCAGCCTGGCTGTTGATTGAAAATCTTCGCAAGAAAATGTTGCAGAAAAAAAAAAGCTATGGAACACAAGTCCCAGCAGGGAGCTAGTTCTTACTCCTACACTAGGCAGAAAAAAGAATGGATTCCTACAGTAGAGGGGGGGGGGGGGGGGTGTTATGCTTACTAGGACTGTCCATAGGCGGTGCTCTGTTCCTCCTCTACCTTACGAGCTTAACTCATTCTTACCGTAACTGGTTATATTCTTTTTGAATTTTTCCACCAACTCTTCACTGTCTTCAAATAAAACAATAGAAGCAAGTGCTCCTGGATTAGTGCAGCCTCAGTCAAACCTCAGGAGATGTACCCGGACCCTGCACCATGTAGAGAGCCTGCTATATTGCTTCAGGCACAGATTCTTGCACCCTGCCATTTTGTGCAATGTGTGTAGCTAGCTGCACGGTATTATACAGGTCCAGGGCCTATTCCTATGGAACCCAGACCTCAAGGATCCCTTTGGGGTTAAGCCCACCATGATAAGTGAAGCCTGGACCCTATAAAGTGATCGGTGTCGTGAACAAATAAGACAGGGTCACCCTGTATCTCTGACCATTACTGTAAAAACCAGGGCTATGTTTAGAATATATTTACTTTACAGTTTAAAAACTAAGCTAAAACTCAATGCACCCAAAGTTTAGTCTTGGCTGGATGACCAGGTGTTAATAATAATATTAATACATCTCACCAGAGGTGACACACTTTACCCTACTGCCAACCATAGAATAGTGTAGACTTGACACTTAAATGCTCAGAAACCATAGGAATGCTTGCCATTGAAGATACTTATACCATATGTCCACTGTACATCTCGGACTGAAAGTTTAAAATAGTTTGGCCCTTCTCAGATCGGGGAATCCAATGCTACACAAAAAAAACAAAAAACAAAGAGTGCACCTTGTGCATTATCTCTAGCATTTTATTACAGGGTAGAAAAAACACATGATATATTCACAAACCAAAATGGAATTGTGGCATGTCAAGAAAACAGAATCCAGTAGCCCATTGTCCAAATTCAACAAATTATCCAAATGACCATACCAACTGAAGCAGTGAGGCACTGCCCTGAGGAAGGGGGCCAGTCCCCCAAAAAGTGTCAGATGGTATGGTCATCTGCATAATTAGTTGAAGCTGGCAGGGAGCTCCAGGATGTTGCATTAACAATTTTATCTCAAGATTTAACTTGACAAGGAATACCAGTAAAATACCAGAAGTAAATAGGAAGCATAAAGAAGGATGTTTCACCCAACACCAAATCATTTTAAAATTTAAAACACAGAAATAAACACCAGTTAAAACAAGTATGTCTTAAAAATCATTACATTTATTTTTACGTTCAACTAGTGTTAATAACCTGAATTTAACTGGGTAGTAGCCTCTTGTAATACCTTCTGCGGGCACCCTCAGACTGAGGAGGGGCTGCACTCCAAGCCAATCAGGTGTGCTGCATACACATTTAATGACAATAGGAGAAAGCAGAATGAAAAGTCATGAGCTCATCAGCCTGTATCTTTCCCCTTCACAGTTCAGCACGTCAAAGCTAACAGGCTGGGTACATGGTGGTGAGTAAGTTCTATTGCTTAAATGCAATTGGGAAAAAAAACACCAACCTGACTGATCTATGTGAATTTAAGGAATAGATGGACAGAAATACAAAACACAGGTCTCATACTATATATGTATTTAAACTGCGTATTTACAAGTTTGCCTGAATTGAGCTTTAAGACCGGGTTCACACCAGTGTGCTGCGCAACTTTATTGTGTTTGTTCACATGCAGTTTTAGATATGCTATTAACCTTTAGACCAGGCCTCAAAATTTCCACTTGCCTGCTCGCATTTGGCGAGTGGAAATAACATGAGGGTGAGTGTGTCCCAGGCGCCACATTGGATGGGGTGGGGGGTGGCCCCTGTCATTTTCCAAGAGCAGAGAGTGGAAGGCAGCAAAACACTGGATGAGGCGGGGCGGGAGATGCCAAAATTAACTTTTCCTATTAACAAGCTGGTTTTTGGTTGCTTGGACCACCTAGCAACCAATCACCTGCTGGTTGACTTGAAATGTTAACTCTGGCAGCTCCTGCCCCCCGTCCAGTACTGTACTTCCTCCTGCCTGTTGTCCAGTACTGTACTTCCTCCTGCCTGTTGTCCAGAACTGTGTGCAAGTCTCTGCATCTTTTAACAGTTTGTGTCCTGGAGGGTGTGAAGGGTATGGCTGTGGGGGGCGGGGTGAAGGTGGGGAAGAGAACATGGCTGTGTATGTGTGGGGGTAGTGGTGGGAAGGGGGTAGAGGACATGGCTGTGTGGGGGTAGTGGTGGGAAGGGGGTAGAGGACATGGCTGTGTGGAGGGTGTGAAGGGGGTGTAGAGGACATGGCTGTGTGTGGGGGGGGGGGGGGTGAAGGGGGTAGAGGACATGGCTGTGGGAGCGATTTAATTCTGCATAAATCAAGGGTGTGTTTAGGGGCGAGGCAGGGTAGGGGTTGGGTGGGGCAACTGGTGGCAAGTAACTATTAAGGCCTAGCTTAGTAGCTCAGGACTTGAAATTTTGAACCCTGTATTAGACCGTGTATTTTCATGAAATTGCATCAAAGTCCTGCATGCTGCACATTTGATGCAGTCTAATAGAGGTTAAAAGGAGCACACTTATAACCACATACAAAACCTAGATACAATCACACTCCACCCAAACTGCAGTGTACCGGTGTGAACCTGACCCAACTGTTTTTTTCTACACAGCATATACTGCACTGAAGTTTATAGAAAGAGACAACCTCATGAACAGGCTTCAGACCTCAATGACTGGCTACAATCTGAACAAATTCTCCCTGTTCTTTCTGTATGTCTTTAATGCAGCCTCCCCTTTTAATTGTTGAACAGTGTATTAATGTCAATGCCAATGGCAAAACTAGCAACATGAAAGTGGGCAGTAATGAGTAAAAAAAAACCTCTGGCAATAAACATTAACTCTGATATCTCGAGTCTGTTTTTTTCCTATAGAATCCCTGAAAAGTAAAGTGTACCAATTATACCATAAAAGTGTCAGCATTCTGTGTGTGGGTGCACAACAGCTACTCTATGTCATGTTTAACTGCATGAGAATTTCTCCCACAAACTGACTATTTATTTAAGGCATACAAAATGTGTGTCACACACGCACACGCACACGCACACACACACACACACACACACACGCTTAGCTTTGGCAATAGATTAATGGAAGAAATGTGCAGTGCAGTGGCTGGCTTATTTATTAATTACTTCTTCTTTAAGTTTTTCAGCTAACAGCTTCCTTCTTTGTAGGATTTTCTTTTCTTCTTCATCCATCTCCTTTTCCTGGAAAAAATGAAAGGGGCTGTCAACATTCAAGTAAAAGTTCTTTACCAATTCAGATTGGTAGAGATGACACCTAAAAATGCATGCAAAACACAACTGGCATGCAAAACACTGAACCTAAACAGCTAAGGCGTGAAATGGTCCCCCAACACTACCAGGTAAGCATCAGTACTCTCGTCAGGTTATTCATGTTTATCTCTAATACTGCAAGGGTTCAGTTACAACTCTGTGTTTTCATGAGTTATAGGCAGGCCATAGATAGTGCAATTTTCTTTCCTTACACCATGGGTTGAAAGGAATAAAACTACTCGATTCCCTCATCAACACAGTCAGTGTTGATGGGGGAATCCCTCCCGCAGTGCTATTGTGTTCTGTTGGCAGGGAAAATGGGGAGTCTTCCTTGCTAGCAAAAGATCAGTGCACTAAATATTCAGGGAAAAAAAAAACAGCAGGCTGGTTGTACACAAGTCCCAGCTGAGCCGGTCGAATTTTCATCTATGTGTGGCCATCTTTAGGGCCTGAGTCAACGTGCTTTTGTTGATGCCAGATGGGCCTAGCCTGACCACAGAGTATTTCTTCCTGGCATCACACTGGGTCCCTAAAACCTGGCGATATTCCCTGCAATTAGCCTCTATTCCATCAGTGTCACACCGGACCGGAGATTTGTTTTGACTTCCATATCTTAGGGAGCGTGTTCTAGGACTTTCTTGAGGGGAGTACCTTCAGGGTCATTGGTCTGTTTTTTTTTTTATTCCAATCTTCTTACTGAAAGATAGTGATTTTAGTAGTAACATTGTGCATTAGCCTGGGGTCACACTTGTGCATTGCGGGAAACCGCATGTGATTCGCACAAGAATCGCACTGCACATGTGATGTCTGTGCAGTGTGATTTGAGCCATTCATTTTGTATGGCCTAAATCACACTGCATCCACACAAAAATGGTGCAGAACCCTTTTTTGCCACAACTGAATCTGATCGCATGGGTGGTCACACCCATGCGATCCAATTCTGCTAAACACATTGTGTTTTGCGAGCGGTTTCAGGGTGCCATTGATTTAACATTGACACCTGCAGCAGGTCCCATGAAGGGAGTGCGATTTCAATGTGGTGCAGGTAATGCACAGGATTTGCTACTTTTCCCACATCACATATATGTGGACCCAGGCTTATATTTATGGACTATTTCCCCCAGATCAGAGTGACTTGCTACATTATTACTCTGTGCTTAACATTTAAGTTCCAAATATACCAATATTATATAAATGTTCTTCATTACTGAAAACCAAAGCGAAAATATGCCTTTAACTAGAGAGCTCAGAGACTGCTATGGTAATTCAATATTGCAAGTTGAATATTCCTTTACACTAGCCCTACACACTTTGATCTTAAATAATTTGGGGATTCCATAAACTTGTGTTCTGAGCGAGTTACCGGTCTGGAACATTGTGCCTGTTCTTTACACTCTTCAGGGATGTGTGGCTTTTTCTCGGAATCCAACTTCCTTGATAAAAGTTCAGCTCTTCTCTGTTTCAGGTATTCAGCACGTTCTCGAAGTTTCTCCTTTTCCACCTGTGTCAAGCCCTGAACAGAAAATGATTAAACAATCCCTTTTATTAGGTTGTAGTATAAAAAAATCATATCGAAAAATTACCACCACTCATGCTCACAGAGGAGACCAACAACACTCTTCAATCTTCAAATTACAGCTGGAATCCTACAGCAAAGGGCCATACAAGCTCTTTATGTGTATTTCAAAGGTAAAACACAATCAAGGAGTGCTATGGAGTACCAGATAAGCAATGTTTATTTAACAATTGTGGTGCAGGGTCATTTATTCAGCCAAATGCCGTTTTTCTTACTCCGTTTCCTTTAGATTTACCTTCAACTATGTAGTGCAATGTCCTGCCTGAATACATACCAATTGAATGTGTTTAGGTTTGACTTCGTATTATATGGTTTTAGTAAATCTAAAGGAAATTTGTACAACCACTTAAAGACCGCCCCATAGCAGATTTACTGCCATAGAGTGGCCCTCCTGTGCTAAATCACGTATATAAATGTGATTTTGCACTTTAACCTACAGGTGAATACCCACACCAGAAGACAATCTGCGAGTGCCGGTGAACGGATGTCCGCCAGCACCCGCCAATCATCGGGCAGAGGCACAGAATGGAGCTCTGCCTATGTAAGAGCTCTTTTCTGACAGAGGGGGAAGTAACGGATCTTGTGTCCCTGCAAAAAATAAAAAATGCAGTGGTGATCAAATACCACCAAAAGAAAGCTTTATTTGTGCAAAAAAAAAAAAAAAAAGACAAATTTAATTTATGTACAGCGTTGCATGATAATACAATTATCAGTTAAAGTAACACAGCGCCATATAGCAAAAAAATGGCCTGGTCAGGAAGGGGGATAAATCTTCCGGAGGGCAAGTGGGTAATGTATGGCCAGCCAAACAGTATAGACTCAAAACCAGGATCAGGTTATATTTCTTGTATCTGTCAAGCTCCATGGTCCCACAATGCCCCACCCCTTTTATCAGAGGCATCGAGCTAATCTGATATCATTCAATGACATCCTAGAGTTTATGTTATAAAATGTGAGCAGATTTTCTATTCAGCTACACTGACAAAACAGAGATGAATTGGGATATGACACTGCCATGTATGTAAACATGTTCTCAACCATTTACTTCGGAATATTCTGATCTGTTAAAGTGGATCTGACCTAAAAAAAAAAAAAAAACTTTTTTTAACTAAACCTAATGCCTGTGTGTTAGTCTCAAATCAGTCCCGGTCCCCAGGACAACTTGAACCCAAGACACAGACAATTTCTAAAGCTCAACACAAAAAAAATCAATACACTACGTTTTACCAATTCTTAGATTTGGTGGCTGCATTAGTTTTCTTTTTTTAGGCTTTTTTCAATTTGTCCAGTTCAGCAGGGACTGACCAAATTTTGATCCATGTGTGACCACTGCAGCTGAATAGAAGTCAAACTACCACTCAGCTTCTGTTCAACCGCCCTGTCACATTAAAGCTGCTCGGTCACCTGCTGCAGCGCTGATCTGTGTATTCTGACATCAGGGGAGTCTCTCCCCTATCAGAATACAATAGTGCAGTGGCGAAGATAACCCCATCCACCTCAAATGTGCGGAAGGGGATATCTACTCAGTTTTTTTTTCTCGTTGGACAATGTATGGCCTGCTTAAGGACTGAACTCCAGCTAACACTTTATGAACTTTGTCAGGATAGCTGGGCTGTTAAAGGAATTTAAAAAAAAAACAGACAAAAGCTGGTCATAGGTGGATCAAATCTCAGCCAGTTCAATAGGGACCCCACTGGCAGAACACAATAGTGCTGCAGGAGGGTTTACCCCATCAACACTGACTGTGTTGCTTGATGTATGGCCTGCCTTACTGGCAGAATCACCAGGTGAAAAGAAGAAAAAAAAAAAAAAGCTTTTGGAGGAATTTATTCAACCACCTCAAGACTGGACTGTTTTACCCCCTTCCTTCCCAGGCCATTTTGCAGTTTTTAGAACTGTTACATGGAGAGTCAAGCAACACTGTACCCAAATTATTTTTTTTCTTTTCCAGGACAGTACAGATATCCCCACAATGTCCCCTTTTTGGCAAGAAGACAGTCCAAGGTATTTAGTTATATAATTTCCTGACTACCCATCCCATTTCTAGAGGCCCTGGAGCACTAGTCGAAACACCCACAAAATAACTCCAATTTGAAAAGGAAACACTCCAAGGTATTTTCTGAAAGGCATAGTCTTTTGAAAATTTAATTTTTGGGTCAAAAGTTTTCAGAAAGTGTAACAAGACTAAAATGTTTTTTTGTTTTTTTTTTACACAAGGTTGTCAATTAATAAGATATTCCTAACACACATCATAGGCATACTTAGATCACACCCCAAAACATCTCTGCTACTTCTGAGTATGGCGCTACCACATGTGAGAGGCCCAAAATCCAAGGAGCACCTTCATGCGTTCCAGGGGCATAAGATGGCGCATCTAATTTCATGATTACCTATCACATTTTTGGAAACCATGGAGAACCAGGACAGTGGAAACACCTACAAAATGACCACATTTTGGAAAGTAAACAGCCACAGTATTTGGGCATGGTGAGTCCTTGGAAGCCTTTTATTACCACAAGTTTTTGGAAAACGCAGAAAGAAAATATTTTTTTTTTTTTTTACACAAAGTTGGCAATTTAATAAGATATTTCTCACACTCAGCATGGGCATACTTAGAACTACACCCCACATTCTCCTACTCCTCCCGGGTATAGTGATACCACATGTGAGACATTTTCACTGTCTGGTTTTGATACAATTGGTTGATTTGTGTGATATAAAAGATACAATGTACTGTACATAAGCAGTCCAATGTAATAATAGTCGCTTCTGTACGAGTGATCAGTCAAAATAGCTTAATGTAGTATCCCCTAGAGTAGTCCAAGTTCCTGTAGCCAAGCAAGCGTAGCCTACTGATACATGGCTGTCCCCAGGAATGCCATGTTCACTGACCAGGAAGTACAGGAGGCTACAGAAAAGAAGCACAATAGAGTTCCTGTGGTTTCATTTGTCCATAGGAGATGACTGGGACTAGTGTCTCTGTCTCGCAGGAAAATAGTCAACGGGATGTGTAGGTGGGTCAAGTGAGGCCACAGGCAGAGATATGGTCATCTAACAGGCAAAGGATTGGTCAAGGCAGCAGACAGCAACGTGGTCAATAAACAGGCCAGGGTTAGTACAGGGAGGTAAGCAGAGACAACGATGCACTGGTGTGGCAGTGATCAGGAACACTGTTGCTGGCTGCACTGGTCTGGTGATGCTGGGATTGGTGTGGTGGTGATTAGGAAAACTGTTGCTTGCTGCACATTGTGGTGGCAATCAAGAACACTGATTCTAGCTAGACTGTGGCTGTTGTGGGGGTGATCGGAGAACTGTTACTGGCTGCATTTTTAAGGCTCATTCACATGTGAGGTTGAGGGGGGGAGTGTAAAACCTTACTGTTTTACCACCCCTCAACTTCTACCCCTTTAGCTGCAGAGGCAGTGGCTGGGGGTGTATACACGCCATGACTGCAGTACTTTGCTTCACAAATGTGGCAAGAATTATGCCCTCTGTATGCCTGCCAATCACAACAATGAGGATGCTTGTGCAGAGTCCAAGGGGTTAAAGCAGGTGCTGAAGAGGCGCTACTATGCCTTTGATCACTACCACAGCAGTTCCTACCACAGTGACACTGTAATTGTCCTAGTGATCTCTCTCTTCCCTCCCCACTGCAATGTGACTCGTTAGTGTTACAAAGGTCTCAAGTGTGAATGGGGAGCAGGTGTGTTAAATTTGGTGTTATAGCTCTCACTCTCTCATACTGGTCACTGGATGTTCAACATGGCACCTCATGGCAAAGAACTCTCTGAGGATCTGAAAAAAAAAGAATTGTTGCTCTACATAAAGATGGTCTCTAGGCTATAAGAAGATTGCCAAGACCCTGAAACTGATCTGTAGCATCGTGGCCAAGACCATACAGTGGTTTAACAGGACAGGTTCCACTCAGAACAGGCCTCGCCATGGTCGACCAAAGATGTTGAGTGCACATGCTCAGCGCCACATCCAGAGGTTGTCTTTGGGAAATAGACATATGATTGCTGCCAGCATTGCTGCAGAGGTTGAAGGGATGGGGGGGTCAGCCTGTCAGTGCTCAGACCATATGCCGCACACTGCATCAAACTGGTTTGCATGGCTGTCGTCCCAGAAGGAAGCCTCTTCTAAAGATCATGCACAAGAAAGCCCGCAGTTTGCTGAAGACAAGCAGACTAAGGACATGGATTACTGGAACCATGCCCTGTGGTCTGATGAGACCAAGATACACTTATTTGGTTCAGATGGTGTCAAGCGTGTGTGGCGGCAACCAGGTGAGGAGTACAAAGACAAGTGTATCTTGCTTACGGTCAAGCATGGTGGTGGGAGTGTCATGGTCTGGGACTGCATGAGTGCTGCCGGCATTGGGAAGCTACAGTTCATTGAGGGAACCATGAATGCCAACATGTACTGTGACATACTGAAGCAGAGCATGATCCCCTCCCTTAGGAGACTGGGCCCCAGGGCAATATTCCAACATAACAACCCCAAACACACCTCCAAGATGACCACTGCCTTGCTAAAGAAGCTGAGGGTGAAGGTGATGGACTGGCTAAGCATGTCTCCAGACCTAAACCCTATTGAGCATCCTCAAACATAAGGTGGAGGAGCGCAAGGTCCCGAACATCCACCAGCTCCCTGAAGAGGACTCCAGTGGCAACCTGTGAAGCTCTGGTGAACTCCATGCCCAAGAGGGTTAAGGCAGTGCTGTAAAATAATGGTGGCCACACAAAATATTGACACTTTGGGCCCAATTTCGACATTTTCACATCGACACAATTCTAACATTTTTGGCTCTATACACCACCACAATGGATTTGAACTGAAACGAACAAAATGTGCTTTTAACTGCAGACTGTCAGCTTTAATTTGAGGGTATTTACATCAAAATCAGGTGAATGGTGTAGGAATTACAACAGTTTGCGTATGTGCCTACTAAATGTAGACAAGAGTAGAAAACAAACGATCCCTGAAACCCCATCTCTTCAGACAAGCCTTTAATGCCCCCACCTAATATCTGTACTTTATTTTCTCCATCAGCTCATCCCCCACAGTTACTACCTTTTTTTATCAATCAACCCTCCCTCTTAGATCCCTCCTGCTGCATTAAATTGTATTGTAATGTCTGCCCTCACATTGTAAAGAGCTGCGCAAACTGTTAGCGCTATATAAATCCTGTATTATAATAATCACATGATACAAAGCTGCTGTGATTGGTCCTGGTACCATGTTATCACTGTGACCAATCACAGAGATGACAGTAGTAAACAATGGCATCATGAAAAACAGCCCTTGTATACTACTAGTAATGACTGGTCACAGCAACCACATGGTACCAGGGCCAATCACAACAGCCCTGTACCCTGATCTGTGATCCGCTGTATCCACAGATCATGCAGTCCTCCCAAAACAATGTTAGTCCCGCCCAGATGTTCCTTTACAGTGGCCGGGCAGGAAGTAGTTAAATTAACATTTTTGTTCCCAGAATTCATCTTTAATCCCTGCCAGTGTGTGAAATGTTTCAGATTATGAGGATACTGGTGCGGATGTACTTGAACCATCTAGAACAATAAAGCTGTTGATGGAACTTAATACTGGTATACAGTGGTTGCTCCTTCCTTTGGATTGCTTGCAGTAAATGCAGATGAGCTCTGAAGCAGGATCGGAAGGGGTCTTAGAGCATGTTGCTTTGTTTTTCTTAAAAAGTGTTTGCTAGCAGAACAAGGTGCTTGTGATACAGCATCATTTTTACTCTGAGCACCTTTTAGGCTAGGTTAGGTTTACTCTAAGACATTAAAAATGCTACTTACCGTGACAGAACCTTGTAAGCCAGCCTCTTTTCTTGCTTGCTCCAGCCAAGCCTGAGCCGCTTCTGTGCTGCTCAGCTCTGTAATCTGAGTAGCTGAAGGTTTATAGGGGGACTCTTCTATTTGTAATGGCTGTTTTTTAGATTCCAAATACATGGTTTCTGCTGGAAAGCAAAAGTACAAGCTTAGAGTCTTAAAACACATGCATAAACAGATGGTGCAAAATGACCTGTGCAAGATGAAAAC
This sequence comes from Staurois parvus, assembly GCF_062004578.1. Taxonomy (NCBI): domain Eukaryota; kingdom Metazoa; phylum Chordata; class Amphibia; order Anura; family Ranidae; genus Staurois; species Staurois parvus. The sequence goes on along the minus strand of NW_028318197.1, from coordinate 7,309,493 downwards.
CTCAGTATACATTTATGCTAAACATACCCAAAACTTGTTCCTCTATTAGTAAAATCTGCAGCTAGCCAACAATAACAGCAGTTGTGGCGTCAAGGACTCAGCAAATCAACTAAACAAAGTGGCTGACTCTTCGGTGCAAATCGGCCAATGCTCCCAACAAACATCACTTTCAGTTAAATAATTCTGAACAGAATAGGCAAAAAAAGAAAGGAGCCTAATATTAAATTACAGGGTTCAGACATGAATGTAATTGTTTTCTTAGTGTGCCAAAATTCAAAAAACATACCCATGTTCAGTGAGTAATAGATTCACTGTATGATTTTAGGTTACCAATAGATATTCACCTACCTTGTTTGGACTAGGTGAAGCAACAGGTTTGCTAGATAGCAAGCAGCATCGGGAGCTAATTCTCTTCTCTACACTCCTCTGATCTACCACAGCTACTCAAAAAAACAAATATTTTCAAGATAAGGGAAACGCATGAAAATACCCCCTTATTTCCCTCTATGCACTGCTCTGTGCCAATTGAAGTGGCCAAACACCAGGCCCGATTGCTGTCAAGCAAGGTGTGGGAATGTGTGTGAATAATCATGAGAAAGTTTCACCTTTGTTGTTAAGATATTTTGGGGAGTTTTTGTTGTGTATCAGGGCAGCAGGGTAGTGTGGGGGAAAAAAAAAAACACAAAAAAAAAGAAGGGAGGTATAGATTACTGGTGGAACTTGCTATCAAGAAAACCTGTTACCCTGTCTAAACCAAAAAAGTTACACATTTGTTCTAGAAAATGCGCGTATAAATGTTTAGCCAAGAAAGAACACTTGAACTAACATTTTATATTCAGTAGTGGTCACAATCCTGAACACTTGTACGAACATTTTATATTCAGTAGTGGTCACAACCCTGATAACCACAGTTTTAAAGACTTAGATAAACAAAAGATGATTAGAGGCCAATAGCAGATTGGGCAATAATCTCAAGTCTATGGGTTAGCGTTAGGTAATCTCGCCAGACGGAGTTTGCAGAAAGCGATTAGACAGGTAAGAAAAACCTTGACTGGTATTTCCAACTGAAGAAGAACCCCTTCCTGTTCCAACATGAGTGTGCACCAGTGCACAAAGAAAGGTCCATAAAGACATGGATGAGTGAGTTCAGGGTGGAGGAACTTGACTGACCTGCACAGAGACCTGACCTCAACCCGACAGAGCATCTTTGGGATAAATTAGAGCAGAGACTGTGAGCCAGGCCTTCTCCTCCAACACCAGTGCCTGACCTCACAAATGCACTTCTGGAAGAATGGTCAAACATTCCCATAGACACACTCCTAAACCTTGTGGACAGCCTTCCCAGAAGAGTCGAAGCTGTTATAGCTGCAAATGGTGTGCCAACCCAATATTAAACCCTACGGACTAAGACTGGGATGGCATTAAAGCTCATGTACGTGAAAAGGCAGCAGATAGATTGTATATATATATACATATATCTATCTATCTATCTATCTATCTATATATATATATATACACACACACACACACACACACACACACACACATATACACACACACACACACATATATATACACACACACATACACGCACACAGCTGAGGGTGTCTGCTATAGTCACATGATACCAACAGATGTAGTAATAGTACAATGAATAATTTGCCAGGTCTAGAGATAATCATTGTATAACTTGTTCTGTACAGGTTGTGCTCTCAGAATTACACCTAAAATATGCATTTATTTTTATTCAGACATGGTAAACTACATTTGTAGATTAATTACCTTTCGGTGATGTTGTGACTGCAGCAGAAATGGAAGTTTTGGGGGGATTTTCTATTAAGCTGGCTGCATTTCTTTCCTGAAAACAATACAATAAAATGACAAAAACCTCTGAGGTTTTTCCTCATTTATTAATTATTTCATTTAAGACTTTACCTACCTTTCTGTGCAACTGTTCAAGCTCATATTCCTCTCTTGATATTCTGAAAGGTTAAAAACATAAATTTACAAATATTTCTTACCCTTCCTAAAAACTTCAAGTTTAAAAAAAAAAAAAAATACTGACTATTTCTTCTTACCAGGGGCGGACTGACAACTCATGGGGCCCCCGGGTAATAGGGGATCATGGGGCCCCTATGTCCTTGCCCACACTCAAAAAAAGCCTATTAAAAAAAAAAAAAAAAAAAAAAAAAAAAAAAAGGTACCAGGGGCATTTCATGGGGTCCCCTACTGACCCCTGGCCCTCGGGGAGTGCCCGAGTGCTCGAATGGTCAGTCCACCCCTGCTTCTTACACATTACAAAATGCATACTCCAGCAAACATTTAAAGTGGTTGTAAACCCTTACATATACCCAGTGAAGTGCCTGTCCTCAGGTGATATGCAGAGATGAAACAAGTCCTCCCACACAAGTTGTATCTGTTTATCTGCAGTCATCTCCTCTCTGCATCCATTCAAAGTCCAGAATTTATATAACTTGTCTGAGAGCAGAAAAAAATGGGGTGGAAAGCTGAAGTTACATTCTGCAGAACTCAGTGAGGAGAGTTCTGACAGCTGATTGGAGGGAAGAGACACCCCCTCCACATGGCACACAGGAACAGAGCTGAGGCTGTCAATCTGCTGGAGTAAGCAGATTTTTCTCTTGGTGTCATGAAAACATGTCAGAGCAGACTCATGCTGATAGAGGAACAAAGCAGCAGAAATGACATGTAGTACTCTGGATTGAGATAAGTACACACTATAGAGGAATATGTTTTTTCATATTTCATAACTGAGGTTTACAACCACTTTAAAGCCCTATTTTTTTTTCTTAAAATAGACCCTCAGGCAGCATTAAAACACACGCACACACCAGACTGTACTACTCCTCAATCAAAAGCTGCTTCTCACAGTACCTCTTGCTTGCCAGAGGATATCCTCAGCCTTCTGGGTTGTATGACACCTAGGCCTCTCAACCCAGTGAGCACTGAAAGCTGCCTTATGAAAAAGGTATCTTGTTTGTGCTGAAGACTGTGCTGGACTGACTGGATCAGTCACTGGTGGGTGGTTCCGTTAGTGGGTAGGGAGAAGTCCCTCCAGTCAGTTGTACCCAATGGTGGATATTGGCGATAAACCTTCTTGGGCTGCTGCCTTTCTGGTACAGCCGTGAGGTAGTTTCCATAAGTATACTTGGAACAGTAGAAAAGAAGGAGTGCCCGATGTTCAAAAGAATGCACTTTTGATGGTAGATTAGGAGGCATTTATTGAGAGTAACAACAAGTACATCAAGCCAACGCATTTCGGGAGAAAAGACTACCTTCTTCAGGGCTATTAAACAAATATGAAACAAAAATAAATCAATCAATCAAAAGTTCCTGACATGATCAAAATAATCAGAATATAAATAATCATAATAGAAATAAAATCAATAGTAATGATAATAATGGCAATAGTAATTGTGATAATTGAGCTGAGAGGAAATCTGCAGATAAACTAAAAAAAAACAAAAAAATGAAATAAAAGAAAAATATTTTGAATAGTGATCATCGAGCCTACAGGACTCTGCAATGGATATGTGTGTGGAATGCGCTAATATGGTCAGGTCTTAAGTGATATAAATCAGTATGTAGGTATTACTGTGACATAGATGATGTTAGATAATGTAAAGCCGTGCGTGAATGTGAAGCAAAAAATAGTTATGAACTAACCTGTTTCTGCACGTTATTAAATGGGAAAAATTCCCATGTAGGTTATATATTTTCTCATATAATTTGTTTCTCTGTATATTTTTCGTATTTGTTTAATAGCCCTGAAGGTAGAGTCTTTTTTCCCAAAACGCATTGGATTAATGTGCTTATAAAAAAAAAAAGGTAGAAATGCCAGTTCATACATAATCTACGCATTCTGTCAAATGTACTTCAATCAAATGGATATGCCCGAATATATCTGAAACGCACTATCAATTGTGCCAGGCAATTCCCTTTGTAATAAGTAAACATGCCATTCACCACTCATTTTGCGTCCTGATTCACTACACAAACAGAAATAACCATTTACCTTAATGCTTCAGATAGCAGTTTCATCTCTTGTTGTTCAAGGCCAGAAATAATATCTGTACCATTCTGCAAACATTCAGGAAGTACACCTGCAGGAAAAAAAGATCAGAGATAAGACCTGAACATTCATGCAGCAAAAATATAAATGCATCAAGAAATGAATCATAAAAGGAGGAATGCAGTGTTTACTTGAAGCCTTCACTCATGAAGGATTGCAGTCTACACACAGCACAGGTTTCCTTTATATGTTTATTTGTAACAGAGTTTGCAGTAATGTAAAAATTAAATAAACATTTAAAATTAACGATTGTCCAAAAAAATTATAAAAAATTACCTTTATTGCTGGCAACAGAAGGTAAAGCTGGCCATATACTGCTTGAAATTTGGCTGCTGAATCAGCTGAAATTCACGCTGTGGGTGGCCCTAGCATGGATGAAAGCCTCAGATTTCTTTTTTCAGCCCACAGGCTGAATGAGAGAAATCTATATGTCTATGGCTCATGTAAGTGAGGTAGTGTATGTGCTCAACAACTGCTACCTGACAGCACCCAGTTTTAAACTATGTGCATCAATTCACCATCAGTTGTGGCAGATTTATTTTAAGGAGTCAAAGAAAGGGTGCTTCAATTGATGGCAACAGAGAAGGCTCAAAACGTTCAAGAGCCATCTGTAAAGCTGACTAAAGACAGATAACAGCTGGAAAAACAAACACAATTTGAGTCTCACAATATGTCTTGGATCAACTAAAATATTAAAAACGGGAAACGTCATAATTTAGGGGTTCTGGAAAACCATGTTAATTAGAGATTGGGGCTTAGTAGAATGATTTCCTACTAGAAAATGGATTGCACAAAAGAATAAAATTCACCTCATCCACGGAATATGGAGGTTAACGGTTGTCCATATAATTATGGAAAGTAGTAGAACAATTGACAGAGATTTAAAAAAATTTGAGTGAAGCAGCTTCAGGTACCTGAAAGATGCCACAAACATGTTATGAGTTTTCCTTTTCTCATCAGCAGTTAGAGCAGTCTTGTGGCTTCTGTCAGTGTCCAGCCAAGCATTGGTTAAAGCTTGTAGGAGGAGTTTTCATTTTGCTCTAGGAGGATCAGGACCCCTGACCTCTGTCTGGACAATGCTGATTGGCCCTGTACTGATCACATGCACTCTCCCAAGAAAGCCCTCTCTAGCAATACACAGCAAACTGAACATGTGCACAGTGACGCCACACATTATGTCTTATCAGGAGAAAGGAGGGGGACAATGGAAGAAGGGGAGGATAAGAGAAGACAGGATCAAACAGCGTTTTTACACAATGGAAAGGATTAACCCCTTAGGTTCTACAGCGAGTATAACAAGCATGCTTTACTGCATATACAGGCTGATTTTACTGTTGTGGGATTAGTAACATTTTATTGTTATAAATACGCAAGGTTGGGTTTAGTGTGTGTGATATTTTTGTTGCAATAAATACAAAATAGAAAAAAAAGCAGGCCAACTAAGGGTTGGGCAACACATAAAAACACTAACAGGCACAAAAAAAAAATCAGCAGGAAGACTGGGGACTTCCAGCAGTTCAAGCAGATGCCTGAACGGCTTTTACACCTGAAGCTCCATCAGATTAGGTTGAAACATTTACCTAGTAGAACTTCGAGAAGATATAAACAAAAGACCAGGTGGCAGTCTTGCAAATCTAAGTAGTAGTTGCTTGGTGCCAAAAAGCCCAAGAAGCACAAATTTTAGTAAAAAGACTGAGTGCGCAATGACAAGAAAGGGTAGAACTTGAGACCCGAACTTGAGACCATAAACTTGGATTATGGTCTGTCTGAGCTATCTAGAGATAGTGGAACAAGAAGCCAGAGGATCCTTACAGGTTCCATCTGGGATTACAAAAAGGGATTCCTAAAAGGAAGCAGAGGCTGAGAGATAAGACCCTCACAGCCCAAAACACATCCAGACAATGGTGGGCAATTTTCTTTTGATGATCTGGAGCTAGACAGAGGTGCAAGGGAAAGACTAACTTAGGCAAGAATGAAGAACTGGCACCAAGCACCATCTTGTCCCTATTCAAAACCAGAAGGGGTTCCATGTAGAAGAAGGCACGCAGGTAAAGACACTCCCCTCACAGAGGTGATGGTTACAAGGAAAAACCATCTTGTGAGCAGGAGTAGAGAGAATCCTCAAATGGGGTCAAACTGCAATTCTGAAGGGCAGCAGGAACCAGATTTAGATCCCATGGGGAATGAACAGGGGAAACTACATAGCACAAATCCTAAACAAGGAGTAAGAGGTCAAAAGTCTTAGAAACAAGACTGAAAGGATAGAAACCTTGCCCCTGATTGTGCCAAGAGCCAAATGCTGGTCTAGATTCATCAGCATGAAGGAGAGCATTTATCCTACAAAGAAGCTCCTTGGGTGGAAGCCCAAGTGACCAAGTGAAGTATGCCATGGGTAGCTATTCTTTAGCATTATAGGTATCAGATTCCAAGATACCCATTTTTCAAAACCTAGATTTCAACATCCAGGCACCATTAAAGACAGCGACTGCAAAGCAAGTTGGTAGATTGGTCCTGAAGACAAAAGATCTTGACAATCTCTGTCAATGCTCTATGCCTGATATCTACATTGTGGACAAAGAGGGATTGTGAAAATTTGCCTAGGACAGGATAATGATAATTGGCGTAAGCAACCACCATGACATTGTCTGATTGAATCCAGATCAGATGACCTGGCAGCAAGAGGGTCCAATACTGCATTGACAGCTAATTCACCCAAAGCTCTAGGATGCTGACTGGAAGACAAAATTACTCTAACAAGTCCCCTGAACCAACATGGTACCTGGAACTCCTTCCCAGCCCAACAGGCTAGAATGTACAGATGGACGTCCACCAATTTCAGAGCTGGATTCCAGAGTCATTAGGTCAGGAGCAACCTGGTACTCTGTGGTAAACAAATTGGTCTGTCCAGAGACTTGACTGACGTACAACATTACACAAAAATGAAAAATGAATGTTGCATCACAGAGTGAAACAGGGCAAATGGGACTGCCACGAAGGATGCTACCATCAGGCCAAGACTCATGCAATAGCAGAGAGCTAGACAACTCCTGGGCTGGAGACCTCGAATGTGGGATTGGAGAGTCTAAAGTTTCTCCTGCAAAAGAATCACTCTGGCCTGAGCTAGGTCCAGAACTAGATCCAGATACTCCAAACAATAAATTGGATCCAACACTGATTTTTGAAGGTTCAGAATCTGCCTGGACTGCTGTAAAATCTGAAGGTTCAGAATCTGTCTGGACTGCTGTAAAATCTGAACAGTCAAAGACACACTATCTGACAGAGACCACACTGATTGTTCTCTCAGCATAAGGTAGTTTTAAGTATTCCACAATGGGGATGCCACAGGAGCACAAAAGGACTAATACTAGGGCCACCTTGATGAACACCTGAGGTGTAGAGGAAAGACCAAAGGGCAGAGTCGCAAACTAGTAGTGTAGGAAAGTAAAGCAAAATGTAGTAAATACTGATGTGCTGGGAAAATATATAGGTGCACTTCCTTGATGTTCACAGAAACCAGAAAGTCTCCATGGTTAAGGGAGATGATGTAAGACCTGGTAGATTCTAAGTAAAATTTCTGGGCTCCAATGAAGACATTCAGAGCTTCAAGATCCAAGATTGGGAGGATGCCCACTTTTGTTTAGGAATGATAAAGAGGTTGCGGTATAATCCTTGAAAACTGAGGCAATGATCCCTTGGTCCAGGAGACCCAAGAGAGTTCAGTGGAAATCTGCTAATCTGTGGGGTGATACAGAAAGATGAGAAACTGAGGACGGAGCTGAAGGCGAACCTCCAGCTTGTATTCCTGGAATACCACCTTCTGCTCCCAAGCGTCTGAGATGCAAGCTGTACAAGTGTCTGGAAAGACTGACAAATATCCTTCACCCTTTAAAGTGGGGGTACACCTTAATGTCAAGGAAGGCTTGTCTGAGGATTTGGCAAACTGAGTGCCAGAATTTACAGGTGGGTGGGGAGTCAACTTTGTCAAGAATACTTCCCAACCTGCTGAGTAAACAATTAGTTCGACAGCAGTAGGGCAGAAATCAAGTCATGCTTTTGCACATTACCCTTTATCCTCTCATCAGTATTCTCATTATCAAAATATAATCTCTGCAATATAGCTTGATTGGCTGAGAGTGGTGGCCCCCTCTGCTGTGCTTGGACTGCTATGAAGAACTATTTAGATGCCAATACTATTTACAATTTAAAATACATCTGATAGTTATATAACCGCATGAAATAAAACATAACCTTACCATTTCTTTTCTGAATTATTTGAATAGCTTGCAACTGTAGTTCGATATTCTTCTGTAGCATCATTTCTTTAAAAGTTACAAAATCTTCTATGGCGAAAACAGGTTGCAACATACTCTACAAGTAAAAACAAGAGGTAGAAGCCTGAAACAATATATAATTTAGTACAATAGTAAGCCGTTGTTCTCTGGTTTTAACAAGGATATAGGAAATATATTTCTAAGCTCCTTTAATGGAAAAAAATTACCACATAGGTGCTCTTCTACATGCACCCACCTCCCAATATCCAATCACTACCTTTGCATGGCAACAACCAAGTTAGGTATTTATTCTGGTCCCAACACAAGTATAATAGACAATGCCTGACAACACTATCTGTTCTAAAAATGGAAAATCCCAAATTCTCTTTGATAGAACATGTAAAAATGTTATTAATGTGAAGTCTCCACTTTTTTTTTTTTAGATCTGTGTTTAAGAGTCCAGTCTAAATGTTAACAATCCTACCAATGCATGCTGGAGCAAGAGAATGTGATCTAGACTGCCTAGACTGGAAGCTCAAGACCAGCAGTATTTCCTATTCATGGAAAGGAAAAAATAGGATTTTTGTATTTGCTGTAAAATCCTGTTCTTGGAGCCTATTGATGGGCACAAGAAGTCTTAACCCTTGTGTTCTACTGCCACTTAGAGTAGGAATGGACAAAAAAACTGGACTGGCAAAACTACTAAATAAAAAAACTGTAGGTCGGAAGTCTTACCAGATTACATAGTTAGTCCAGTTGAAAAAAAAGTCCATCTAATTTGACAAATAGAGAAAACAATCCTATACAACACTATCCTATTCCCACAGTTGATCCAGAGGTAGGCAAACCACCCCCATCTCAAAAAAAGTGTGATGCAATTTGCTCCAGCAGGGAAATAAAAATTTCCCTCCTCTACCCCTAGGAGGCACTAGGAAAATCCCTGGATAAACCATCCCTGGTGTGATTACCTCTAAATGTTAGTAGCTTGTTACATTTTGTGCATTTAGGAAGGCATCCAGCTCTTTTTTAAAACAAACAATCTACTGAGCTGGCCAGAACTAGTTTCTGAGGGAGTCTATTCCACGTTTTCACAGTTCTTACTGTGACAAAGCCTTTCCGTGTGTGGAGGTTAAATCTCTTTTCAGACATAAAGAGTACCCAATTGTCCTTTGTAATGACCTGAAAGTGAATAACACTAAAGTTCACTATATGGAACACTTCTGTATTCATACATGGTGATCATATCACCCCTAATTTCCTCTTATCACGAGAAAATAAATTCAGTTCAGTTAAACTTTCCTCATAGCTGAGCTCCTCATCAGTAAGGTTGTCCTCCTCTGCACTTTCATTTCTCCGATAACCTTTTTGTGAAAAGGTGCCCGAAACTGAGCTGCATATTCCAGTTGAGGTATTACTAATGATTTGTAAAGGGGCAAAACACTCTCTCTCTCTCTCTCTCTCTCTCTCTCTCACTCCTATACGTCTTAATATCACATCCGCCTGGGCCAGTCTAGAACAACAACTTATCCGATGTTCTCCTATCTGCATCAAAGGTCCTGAACATCTCCAGGTATAGGGACCATTGTCCTGGATCGAGTTTCTAGGCTGAGGAAGTCTTCCTGCCAATTGTCTACATCTTGGAAGTAAACAGCAGACAAAGCAGAAATGTGAAGTTCTGCCCAGGACAGGATCCGCTATTTCTCTTGTGCAGTGGCAAGACTAAGAATTCCTGCATTATGGTTGATGTATTTCACCACTGTGGTATTGTCCAACTGAATCTGGATCGATTGACCCTCCAGCAGAGAGGTCCAATGTTTCGGGGACAACCAAAATGCCAAAAGTTACAGACTATTGGGAGTCAGACAAATAGGTCTGTCCAAAGGACTAGACTAACTGGTTCTTGGACAATAGCATGCTGTGTCTGGAGTAGAAATGGGGCCAATGGGAACATAAGCAAAAGCAGAGAGTTAGGATAAGATTCTGAATCTGGGAGCAATGGAGACTGTGGAAGAAAAGCTGACTGCAACTGTGTGTGCAATTGGACCCATATACTGTATTCCAAAGAGGTGAGTTGGTACAAAAGTTAACTTCTGGATATTTAGGAATCACCCAAAGCTCTGCAAGGTCTGGATGGGCAGGGCTTTATTTTATGCCAGAACCCATTCCACTCAAGCAGGTACAAAGCTGGTAGATGCTTGGAAGGTACAAAGAGCTTGTCAGGATTTTATTATTCTCGAGAAAAGGAAGACTGCAAGCACTGGGTGCAGTGAAAAGGTGTTAGCGGCCTTAGGAGCCCAGAATTGGGAAAGCACTGGTGGATGCAAGGGGCTGTTCCTAGAGTATTAAAGTGGTGCATAGCTCATCAATAAGAGCTGAAAACAGTCTCTTGAGTTTGAAAATAATTGCAGAAGTCTGAGATTCCTCAGGTGTAGGCTCATCGGTCAGTAACTTGGAAGAGAATCAGCATCAGAGTCTTGGTGATTGAAAGCTCACAGGCCATCAAAGCTGCAGTAAAACGCTCCTTGGATAAAGCAGAGGAGGTGGCCACACCCAATGGAGCTAAGGAAGACTCCAGCAGAGGGCAAAATTGCAGGCCATTAGTATCAAGCACCCCAGGGGGGCACACTGCGGGCAGCACCAGAAATGTTAAGGGAATGTGAGCTAGAGGCATCCGGTACAGCAGGACTGTTACCCATGTGCTTAGAATTAGACACGTTGCATCACAAAGCAGAAGGCAATGTAGCTCAGGATAGGCCTCAGATGCCTGGAAGCCCGAATGCTTGGGTAGCAGGTGTAGAATAAGGTGACTGAAGATGATCACGTCATTGTAAGCAGGCAGTACAGACTAACCAAGGAGTATTCCACATGTAGCAGCCAGGAGTAGTAGCAGCAGCAGCAGCAAGTTGCTTCCTCAATGCTGAATGGCAGGAAAGAGCGGCCATAGAAAGCGCTTCATGGCCAACTTTGACCAACACTTGCAGGTCTGGAAAGTGCCACACAAGAAACACAAAGCCAAGTGCCCATACTAAGGGCCTCAACGCCACCTTGTTCCTATATAAAACTAGAAAAGGGTTCCTTGAAGGATGACTGTCAGTTATAAAAGAGTAGAGTGACAGCAGAAAATACACCAAGTCTGCCCCAAAATACTTTCTAAGATTAGTTTTAGGTCAGGTCCCCATGTCCTTGATCTAACTTTATATTGAAAATACTGTCCTTCTTAACCTTACTCACACCCGTTAGGTATTTAAAAGTTTCAATGAGGTCCCTATGTTCCCTTATTTCCTCAAGACTGTACATATTAAGTTCTTTAAGTCTCCTCTTCTGTTAAAGCCAGCGACCATGAAGCAGGATGGTAAATCAGTTCTTCAGACAAAAAATCTTGACAATTTGAAAGAGCCAATAAGTGTCTGCCAGGAGTCTCAGGTAAGAATACCTCATCTGTTAGGGTCAGTCTGATAAAATGAGGATTACAGGAATGCCCTCCATCTTGATCCTGCAAAGCAGACAAGGAAGGAGGAAAGACAAATTAGGGTGTTCTTATCTTACAGAGCCACCAAAGCATCCACTGCTTCCATTAAATAATTTCTGTTCCTGGATCAGTCCAGCACATAGTCACAGGTCCCAAAACACGTCAAGGTGTAGGGATCATTCCAATGGTTCCAGGCTCTGCAGGCTAAGGAAGTCAGCCTGCCAATGGTCTCTGCCTGGAATGAAAAGTTCTGCCCAGGACAGGGTCCAAACCAATGTCCCTCTCTTGTGAGACATCTGGTTCTTACTTGATGGTTGATATATGCCACTGTCATGGCTCTGTTCGACCCACATCAGGACTGGATGACCTTCCAACAGAACAAGACAGCAAAATCCCTTGAAATTCCAGGATGTGGATTGAGAGCCAAAGCTCCTCCGATGACCAAACCCCCTGGCACTGACATAGTGCCAGGGACTGCTTCCTAGCCTGGCAGGCTACCATCCATCATCAGGATCTTCTAAAAAATGGGCAGGAAGGACCTCCCCAAATTTCAGAGCAGTATTCCTGAGCCACCAAGCCAGGGACAACTTGGTCCTAGTTTCCAAGTGAACCTACTGGTCCAGGGACTTAATTGACTTGTACCACAATAACAGAATGTTGCATAGCAGAGATCTGTAGTGAAACTGGGTAAGTAAAACTGCCTTCGAATAAGGCTACTATTTGATGTAGGACTCTAATGCAAAAGCATAGAGCTGGATGACACCTGTACTGGACTCCTTGAATCTGAGACTAGAAAGTCTGAAGTCTGTGGAAAAAACACTCTGACCTGAGCTGTATCCAGGACCAGACCCAAACACTCCAAATGATGACTTGGTTCCAGTGGCAATTTCTGACAGTTGGGGATCCATCTGAACCACTGTAATGTCTGGACAGTCAAAGCCATGTTGTCCGACAGAGCCTGAGCTGACTGTTCCCTCAACAGGAGGTGGTCTAAGTATCTCATAGTAGGGATGACACAAGAGCACAACAGGGCTAATACTAGGGTCAACACCCTGGTGCACCCAAAGATGAAACATCGAAGAACAAGGCCACAAATTGGTAGTATAGAGGCCACACAACAAAAAGGAAATGTTCATGCACTGGAAAGATGGGAACATGCAGGATATGGGTGCTTGATATCCACAGAATCCAGAAAGTCTCCCTGCTCAAAAACAGACAATGACATAGCTGGTGAAGTCCAGGAGCAATTTCTAGGTTTGAATGAAGACATTCAGTGTTTTGAGGATAAGGATGCTTGCCTTTTGGTTTGACAACGGTGAATAGGTTCGAGTAAAATTCTTGAAATTGTGACTTCTTGGTCCAGAAGATCTGAGAAGGTTGGATGGAGATCTGTTAATCTGTGAAGTGACACAGGAAGGTTGGAGGTGAGAAACAGAGAAGGGAGCATGGAGAAAAACTCCCATTTTGTATCCTTGGAATACCACCTCCTGCACTTAAGCATTTTAGATGCAAACTGTCCAAGTGTCTACAAAGGTTGACAAATGTCCCCCACTCGGAAAGTGGGGGCTCACTTTTATGCTGTGGAAAGCCAGTCTAAGGATTTGACAGCCTTTGAGCTCCAGACCTTGTGGGTAGATTGTGACTAGTTAGCCATGGTTTGGCAAAGTCACAGCCAGGATGGGGTGAAGAGCAGGACCTGCCAGCAAGAACAGTGTTCTAGATAGGCCTTTTTTTATTGGTTGGGTCCTTAAAGACAGGTACATCATTCACTGGTATTGTTGTTGCTTTGTTAAAGTAGGATAATGCTGGATCCACACTAGACATAGACCTTTTGTACAAAATCCTCCCCAAAGGGGTACTAGGCTAATAAGTGCTTGGGAGGGAGCAAACAGCTTGTCAATTTCTGTGCACAAAGACCTGGAACAGCAGGTGTAATGTAAAAGTCTTTGTGGCTTTATAAGCCTTAAGGGACCCAAGACTGGAAACAGCACTAGTAAAAGCAACAGACAGATCCTCTAGTTTCAGAGTGGTATGCACCACATTTATAAGAACTGAAATGGTTGGAAATAATAGTTTATTACGATTCTTCAGGGGCAAGCTCATCAGCCAAAGCCTGTAGAGACTCAAAATCAAAGTCTTAGTGGCTGATTGCTCAGAAGCCATCAAGGCCATGGGTAAATCAGAAATAAAAATTATAGTCAGAGTCTGGGTGATTCAGGCCAGAACATCTTTCATGACTGTAGTAAAAACCTCAGGTCCAAGGAAACAGCCTTACCAGAGCTAAGGAGGACTTTAATGACAGAATCGACACTAGGAGCAGAGGGCAACATACTGTAATTCCAGACGGCTAATGTTGACCCCATCAGTGGGCAAGTTGCAAGCAGCCATTAGCAGAGTATGAGCTTAGGCACTCATTACAGCAGGACTGTCCCCCGTGTCCAGAATCAGACATGTTGCGAGCATGTGGCAGTTAGGCAATGTAAGGTTCAGGGTAAGAGGCAAGTCCTCAGGTACTCATGAAACACGGACAGCTGGAAGCACATGAGGGTCAAAACAGCTGGAGGTAACCAAAGTCACTGTAAATGAACAGCAGAAAAGGCTTGAAAAACTAAGTTATACATTGCAAGCAGGAGCAGAACCAGGGATATGCCTACTCCAGACGAAGAGATAACCGTCACTCTGTGCAATATTGTTGCACAGAGCAGGTAGGTATGACATCTTTTTTTATTGTTTAAAAAAAAAAAAAAAAAGGATTTGTCATCAACACATCCCGTGTTCATGAATGAATGAGAATAAAAAAATCTTTATAGTCAAAATAAAGATGTGACTTGGTTATACTTACATTCACTATGTTGGTTTATGTGAAGCGTGAATTAAAAAAAAATGTTCCACTTTAGCGTGTAAACCTATTACAGCGGATAAAATAATGTTCTATAGATATTATGGTGTAAAAATACTTTTTCTTGATGAGGTAACAAATGTTAAATTTACTGTAATTTCCAGTACATCACTCATAACTTGTCTAAAAGTAAATCAAAAACAGAACGTCACAAAGCATCCTTTCTGTAGATTAACGTAAGTAAGGTCAATGGACAGATTACAATTGTATTATCTCCTAATCTACATTATCCTCTCCCTGGCAAAGACTTTCCGTAAAGAATTATGGCACACTTTGAAAGCATGCATGCATACTGTATGTTTTTCATTCCTTTTAACTGCAGGCCACAAAATAAATCTACAATACACTACAAAGAATTCTAAATATTTTATTTCATGTAATGTCAAACAGACTATATATTAGAACAATTAAAGTGATACTAAAAAGATAAAAATAAAAAACACGTTACACTTACCTGCTCTGTGCAATGGTTCTGCACAGAGCAGCTCCAATCCTTAACAGGTCCCCTACTGGCGCTCCTGGCTCTCCTATTTTATTGAGTGCCCTCATAGCAAGCTATGGGGGCACTTGTGCATGCTTGCTCCCAAGCCGGTTCTATGTGTCCATCGACACAACCCCGTAACCCCCCCCTTCTCACGGACTATGATTGATAGCAGGGGGAGCTAATGGCTCTTGTTGCTGTCTCTGAGCCAATTTGGAGAAAAGAGCCAGGAGAACCTCTGCTCTCATGCACATCGCTGGATCGAGGTGGGGCTCAGGCAAGTATAAAGGGGGGCAGGTGGAGAGCTACATACTAAACGTTTTTTACCTTCATGCAGAGAATGCATTAGGTAAACAACCTTCAGCCTTTAAAACCACTTTAATATTCTTACTTTACATCTAATGAAGCCACTAATTGTTTGGTTTGGGATAGAAAAAAGAATGCTTAGAATCCCTGATAAGAAAAATGTCCCTCTCTTCTGTTCCTACAACACAAAGAATTGAGAGGAGATGGCAGGTTTCTGAGAGGCACACAGAGAATGTGTTTTGGGTAAAAAGAGTACCGTAATAATAGTAAACATATTGTGGTGTCTGCTCTTAGGCAGGATCTTTTATTACATTTTAAAGGTCAGATAAGTTCTTGTTAGAAAACTTGTTCATATTAGACAATCGTTATAAGAAAATATAAAAAAAAAAAAAAAACAGGACTGGGTGATGATTTTATGTTCAAGGGCCTCTAACAGACATCAGCAGATACCCCAGCAAACCTCTTTAGAGGAAAAATTCCATTAACTAGTAGGTAGGCGTTTTATTAAACATGAACTTATTGCAGTTAGCACTGAAAGCATCTAATGTATATGATACAAGCATACTGTATATATGTATGTTTACTGCAAGGGAAATATTGTTAAGTGACTGGAGTGCTTATTAAAATACAACAAATTTTCTTTTGCAGATGGTGGATGGCCATAGAACATGATCTAATCTGTATTTTCCCAAGATTTACCCATCAGCACGGTCTGTCATATACCAATAGCATAGACAGCCACACACGGTGCTTATCATGGTGGTTTCAAGCCATAGGAAAATAGTGCAATCAATGTCCTTATCTAATATTTATGGGTATACTTGGCCTGTCATATACTGAACAAGAATTGCCAGCTATGCTGGTTACAGATGACAACTGATCTAAAAATGGAGAGTAGTACATTTGATTGCAAACATGATGATGGTGATTAATCAAAAGAAGAAGGTCACCTTAACTTCTGGAGAATGAGCGAATGGTGCTGTGCATGCCTCTTGAAATTGCTCCTCACTGATCCCCATTTCATTCAGATGCTCTTGTATCAGCTTCTCTACCTGTGGAAATAGGTCATACGCTGATTCATTTTATACCTACACGCAAGTTGGCAATATAAACAAATATAAATTCAAATTCATTTATAGTTATAATAAACAGATATCTTACAATGTTTCCACCTCCTAAACCAAACTGGTATATCAGTGTAGTTCTACAGATCTGAAATGCTTACAAGAAGGGGGACACCAGAATGTGCTTCTCAACATTTCAAAAGAAGACTCCAAATTTTTCTGATTTCACCTGCGAATATTCTATGGATAGAGTCATTCATTCATTATTAGGTACTTATATAGCGCTGTCAATGTATGCACCAAATAAAAATATATTGCACATTTAGATCAGTCCCTGCCCTCAAAGAGATTACAATCTAAGGTACCAAACTCACATTCATACATATACATACTAGAGCCAATTTAGACAGGAGCCAACTAACCTACCAGCATGTCTTTGGAGTGTGGAAGGAAACCAGAGAAAACTCACAACATCACAAAGAGAACATGCAAACTCCAGGCAGGTAGTTCCGTGGTTGGAATTCAAACAGACAACCTTAGTGCTGCTAGGTGAAGCGCTAACCACTTAGCCACTGTTCTACCCAGTCTGTTAGAAATCTGCATTGCCTGAAAACCAGGATCACTACTATATATGCAAAGAAGGGTATTTAACAAAATTGGATTTTTTTCTACATACTTAGCAGTAAAATCCATTTCTTGGAATACATCACAGGACATAGAGCAGGCTATAATCATTACTATCCGGGTTATGTGCCACCTATAGGTGAATGGACACTGGCAGACGAAAACAGACAAGAAGTCCTCTCCTATATAACCCCTCCTACACAGGAATTATCTCAGTTTTGTAGCAAGCAATGAACTCCAGAAAGAGGGCAGGGACTGCTGTGTTCCATGATGTACTCCAAGAAGTGAATTTTACAGTAAGTATGTAGAAACAAAAATACATCACAGAACACAGAGCAGGTTATAATCATGACTATCTGGGATGTCCTAAACCAGTACATTTGAGGGGAGGGAGACACCAATCCCAGACTCCATTATCAGCCCGAGGACCTACTCTGCCACCCGTAACACACTGCAGCCAAAAGCAGCATCCTCTGTAGCTCTAACATCCACTTGGTGAATGTATGCACTGAAGACCAGGTAGCAGCCTTGCAAACCACCGACACCTGATGGCGGCTTGCCCAAGAAGTACTCACACTTCTGGTAGTGTGCTCTTAACAGAAAGGGTGGGACGTTGTCATTAGTTGCCTTGGATGCCATTTGCTCTTTCCTGGGCCCTTCTTGTAGCACAAACAAGGAATTGGATCTTCTGATTTGTGCCGATCTTCTCAGATAGACTCTAACAGCTCACACTACATCCAAAGAATGCAGTAATTTCTTTCCTGGTGAATGAGTATTCATTCATAAAAAAAAAAAAAGGGAGGGTAGGACATGTCCAATTCAAATGAAAGCTAGAAACCACTTTAGGCAAGCTCTTACCTGAAAGGGTGCCACACCACCTTATCATGGTGTAGGATTAAAAATAGCTCCTTACAAGAAAGCCTCCAGCTCCAACACCCTTCTTATCGAAGTGATTGCAATCAAAAAACCCAAGACCCCCTCGGTTCTTCAAGATCCTGAGCTTCAATAGCCACACTGTTGAATTTAGCGACTGTAGAGCAGGATGCCATATTGGGCCCTGAGACAGTAGGTCCGGCCAAACTGGAAGAGACCGTTGACCCTCCACAGCTAGTTTTACTATATCTGTGTACCAAGCCCTCCCTGGGCCAGGCCGGGGATACCAAGATCACCGATGTTACCTCCTCCCATATCCTGTGCAAAAGGCACAGCAGGAGCTGAATCGGGGGGGGGGGGTCATAAATTGGGGAGAACTGATCCCAAGAAGTCATCAGAGCAGTTACGTCAAATACGAGTGGGTTCCTTGTTCTGGATACACACTGCCCAAAATCCTTTATCTGCAGTGAGGCTGCAACTGAGCGGACTGATTTTATCCGAAACTAATGAACAAATAGAAATCAGTTCAGAGCATTGAGACCTAGAATAGGACTCACATCTCCATTTGGTTTTGGAATCGTGAACAGGTTCCAGTAGAAGCCCCTAAACCTCTCACTTGACGGCACTTCCACAATTACTCCTTGGGACAGCAATCAATCAAGAGTTTGAAATAAAGAATTTATCTTCAGCTGGTTTGTGGGTACACTGGACTTTTAAAAAATGGGGAGGGGGAAGAACCCAAAACCTCCAGTCTGCACCCCTGAGAAATCATGGAAATGACCCACTTGTACTGGATCACCTCTTCCCAGGCACTTAAAAACTGCAAAAGCCTCCCCCACTACCCATACAAGTGGGGGCATCCCTTCACAAACAGGGCTTAGAGTCAACCACTGGCATGCTCCATTTCTTCAAAAGTTTTCCTACATGGGATACAGCAGGGAAAACATCTTGGGAGCAACAAATACTATATCTGGGTGACCCTAATCAGCATATACCACCTGCTCTAAGAGTGGGTGCAATGGAAAGGCTTGAGCATTCGGCGGAGGCCGCATCGAATCCAAAGGGGTGTAGGAGGTCTCAGAAGCCTGCAATGGAGGCAATTTGAATCCAGAGTGGGCCATTTTCATAAGAGATTGGACCAACAATCTCTAGGACTCAGAGGCTGACAACACTTGGCCCTCCTCAAGCACTGATTCCCCAGATTTTCCACCTGACCTTTCTCCAATTCATCAACAGCTACTTCCTCCACATCCTCTACCCACTCCTGCCCAAAACAGGAGAATCCGGTGAGGGGGATCTTTCAAGCTTCTCACCTTCCTGCATAACAGAGGAAATCATGCCAGCTATTTTATCCTACAATCCAGTCAAGGCTAAATGGTAGTAGCCACTGTGACGAACATGGTGTTTAACCCCTGCCCTTCTACCAACTCGTGACAAAGGATTGGCCAATCTCACACGCGCTGTCACTTACGTAACAATGCCACTCTCAGCTGCACCTTGTACAACGATTTTCCAGCTCACTTGACTAATCTAGGTTCCGCAGCATGAGAGTGATTTTCACTGGGTTATGTTAACTAAGCACTTAACGTTTTAAGCCACCACCACCTTTTCACTCAATCTTATCAATAACAAATATGAAAAATAAATGTCTGTACACACACTGTCACCACAGACAGGCATATTCAGAGGACTATCATATAGAGTAGCACTCTTCAAAAGACAGGGATTTTTTAATTTGAATTAAAAGCCTTTGGGACCGTTTAAACCGTATTTTGAAAAATGTTAAAAGATGAAAAGGTCAAGATGGTGCAAATAAAATATTTACAAAAAAAAAAAAATAATGTTACAAAGAAATAGAGAACAATAAAGCAACAGAGAATTAAGGAGTTGAAAATGAAGAATACTTGCGAAGTCCTTGGTTTTAGCAGAGTTCGATTGTCCAAGCAAAATGGTGCCGTGGCTCTCAGTTCTGGTTAGTTGTTCCTTGGCTGATGTTAAAACGAGAGCTCTCAAATCTGTTTGCAATCTCTTTTTTTATTTGACATTAACCACTAGCCTACAGGGCACTTATACCCCCTTCCTGCCCAGGCCAATTTCCAGCTTTCAGTGCTGTCGCACTTTGAATGACAATTGCGCGGTCATGCAACACTGTACCCATATGACATTTTTATCATTTTTTTGTGACAGATAGAGCTTTCTTTTGGTGGTATTAATCACCTCGGGGTTTTTTATTTTTTCTTAAACAAACCAAAAACCACTGAAAATTTTGAAAAAAAAAAAGTTTTTTCTTAGTTTTTGTTATAAAATTTTGTAAATAAGTGATTTTTCTCCTTCACTGATGTGCGCTAATGAGGCTCCAGTGATGGGCACTGATAGGCTGCACTGATGGACACTGATAGGTGGCACTGGTAGGTGGCACTGATGGGCATTGACAGGCATCACTGATGGGCACTGAAAGGCAGCACTGACACATGGCACTGATATATGGCACTGTTAGGCGGCACTGATGGATGACACTGAAAGACAGCTCAGATGGGCACTGATATGTGGCATTGATGTGCACTGGTATGCGGCACTGATAGGCACTGGCACGTGGCACTGATGGACTTTGACAGGTGGCACTGCTGGGGCTACACTGATCATCAGTGCCCTGATGATCAGTGTACATGTCCCCTCTGCGCAAAGCCGATTACCGGCTCTCCTCTCCTCTCGAGCTATCAGCGTGACAGCTCGAGAAAAGAGAAATGCTGATAACCGGCATTTCCTTGTTTACATGTGATCAGCTGTGATTGGACACAGCTGACCACATGACCGAGCCGACATCTTCAGCTCTTTCCGTGATCGGTGATCCGCTGTGTCCGAGGGACACAGCGCACCGCCGATCGCCGTGTTGCGCGCTCCCCAAGCATGCGCGGTGAGAATGGGAGCACGTCAAATGACATCCTCTCAGAACAAGAGAACCACCTTGCACCCGTCATTGGACTATATGGCGGGCAGGAGGTGGTTAAGGGAGTTGTTGGCAGAGACGATCTGACCAATCATCTGGTTTAAGGGATGAGTGCTGGGAGGTCACCCCGTTTATGACCAAGTCCAAAATACAGTTTTATACTAATATTAATATCTACCACTATGTACAGGTTGCATTCTGGAAACTGGTAGATTATTGTTCAGTACTATATTTCATATCCAGGGATACCAAACACAGTATTTCAGATGGGTCTGTCACCCAGGAGATAGGAGACTGCTTTCTTCCCTTTCGATGTGCTAGCTTAGTCATGTATGACCTTGATTTGTTTGGCTTGATATTCCCCATTTGAATATATATTTAATATTAATGTGTCTTGGTCCTGTAGGATTTTATGAATTGTATGTGGATTTTGTTAAGTTGTGAATTCGGCAGATGTCTCAGAGAGGTCACACCTGGCTTCTTTCTTGATAGACGTTTTATGGCTTGCTATGTATTCCTAGAGCTTTAATTGCCCTACACATCATGTGTGACAGAAGGATGGATTTTGTCATTGTTTTACGATAGGTTAGAGCAGGGGTGTCCAAACTTTTTTCAAAGAGGGCCAGATTGGATGAAGTGAACATGGTGGAGGGCCGAACATTTTTCCAAACATTCTTTGAACCATTACAATTAAATGCAAATAAATTATTTTATGCCAAGTTAATTGCAAACGACATACTTTTCATTTCATAACATTAAGATCAACTGACAGCTGAGTTTTCACAATGTATTGAAAATAAATAAAAAAAAAAATAAAAAAAAAAATAAAAAACTTACCTGCACTAATGTGAAGGGTGAAAAAGGTAGCTGGAGCTGAAGTCTCTGCTCGGCAGCCGGGAGGGGAAGAGAAACACACTTCACGCTGGAAGCCCAGCCCTGACGTCACCGCCCTCTGTCGCTCCCAGCGCGGCGCAGTCACGCATGCGCACTGCTCTCAAACAGAAGACTGTCTGCCACAGAAGGGAGGGCCGTGAGACAGCCGCATTTACACAGACCAGGGAGAACGTGCCGCAGTCAGGCATGCGCACTGCTTCTGCTCTCAAGCAGAAGACTGTCTGCCAATGAAGGGAGGGCCGTGGAAGGGCCACATAACACAGAGTAGGGAGGGCTGTTGGAGGGCCGTATTAAACCGACCCGCGGGCCGGACTTTGGACATGCCTGGGTTAGAGGAAAGTGTTTTTTATGGTCTGTTAAAACAGGCATCATGCAGGCCTCAATTAGTTTACAGCTCTGACCAAGGCCTGCGTGCTGGTGTCTGATGTCCCTAGGTTGAGATGACAGATTCTTCTGAAGTGTGTTAAACGTGTTTCAGGGAAAGTCACCACAGTGGAACTTTGACTAGGATCCTAAGGACCTGATGATGGCGCACACGTGCCCCTTCCTGCTGTGATTCTAGAAGACACTGCTTATTCTAAAGTGAATTTACAATAATGCAACTGGGGCTTGTGACAATAAAAACACTTAACCCACCAGATACAGCACCCCACCATACAAAACTGTAATCCAGCATTTAGCAGCTATCACAGCCCAGACAGCAAAAACGTGCAGCACTAAAGCAGGAGCCAGACTGCCACTTGTCACCACACACCTATCAAGGACTCACGTACCCAAAAGGATAGCCTGCTCTGTGTCGCTTCTAGCAGACTCACAGGAGCCCCACATGCAAGACATTAATCACCTAAGTAAGATGCTACCCACAGCTTCTGGCTGCATCTGCGCATGCCATGTGCACTCCTGTCATGCGCACCTGCAAAGAAAACCATTACAGCACATGTGGGGCATTCAGCGAGCGGGCCTGGACTACTGCAGCCTTTCACTGGAAACAATAAGAAATGGTTATAAACCTTATAATTCAACCTTTAAATGGTGTCTGAATGTACCAAAACCACCATCCAGATTAAATCATTGCGCCTATGTATATAAATGTTGGTATTAAAATAGGTGCTGCTATTATATATCCACTAAATTAATAACCACACTTTGTGATAAATAAGTAAATCAATAAATAAAAAACACAAATAATAGCACAACCCACACCTCAAAATTTGATTAAATTAATTAAATAAATCAATGAATTGAATAAATATTATTAATTAAATTAATCCACCACCGTGCATGTGCACAAATAATATATCATTAATTAAATAATTATATAAACCCTCATAAAGTCCATTCACAAAAGTCCATATATATTCCAATATGATCCTCAATAAATGAAGTTATGGTATCTTCCTTCACCAATGTGACATTCAGTGCTTTAACACCCCATCAAAATACACTTACCAGATACTGGTGAAAAACCAGCATATCTGTATATAACCAGCACTCCACCACTGAGTTCCAGCTTATGGATATCCGTAATACTCCACAGTAACCATGTAGGTAAAAGAGACAATCGCCACAGTGCAAATAATGTTTTCAGATTTATTCCAATTAATTCCCCCCTTAAAACTGCACTCACAATGAACAGTAATAAAACAGCATTTGTTCCTATGACGAAAACGCTTTAGGGTGTGGCTATCCGGTGACGTCACCATGCACGCCATGCATTCTCGGCTCCGGACCACGTGATCGCAACAACGCCATCTTGGTTGCAGGCAGGCTGGTGAGACGCTGGATAGAGAGCTCTTTACTCTTGTGTAACAAACACTGTTTTATTACTATTCATTGTGAGTGCGGTTTTAAGGGGGGGATTAATTGGAATAAATCTGAAAACGTTATTTGCACTATGGCGATTGTCTTTTTTACCTACATGGTTACTGTGGCGTATTACTGTTAAGGACCTGCCGGCGGTAGCCTCTAGCGTTCCACAGACCGGAATTCCGCAAGGAGCGGAATCTAAGCCCCGACCTGCTTGTTCACCAGAGCCCCTGATGGTAGGGATGGACTTGGAGAAGGCCGAAACCAGGTCGCGGCCCCTGGGTGCACCCAGCTGTGGTAGAAGCACTACCGGAGGTGTATAGCAGGTGACAGCCTGATGTAAGGAGGTAGAGAGAGCGGAGTCGGGCAGGCCGGGTCGGTAGAGGCAGAATGGTACAAAAACAGTAGACAGAAGGATAAACTGGTCACAAGCCGGGTTCGGTAACAGGAGATCAAAACGTACAGGATTAGACAGGAGAATGGTCAGACAAGCCAGGGATCAAAGCAGGAGACAGTCAGCAAATCAAGGTCAGGCAGGGTCGGCAACAAGGCAATCTAATTCAGAAAACACAGGATACAGGTAAGACCATACGGCAACTAGAGGATAGACCTGCAGACCAAAAAGGGATTTGTGAAAAGAGATTCACAGAAAAGCAGCTACATTATGAACAGAATGCGATACTCAGAAAAATTTCCAAAAATTATGCTTTATTACACATTAATGATTGACACTCGGGCAATCGCCCTGGTTTACCATCACCCCAGTATGAGACAATACATACAGACCTAAAACCATTAAACCATTAGAGCATAGACCTGACCTGTTTAAATAGGGTGCCCTGATTGGTGCCAGGCATGCGTCCGCGATTGCGAGTGCGCATGTGCAACCGCCGCTGCCGTCGCGGG
Source organism: Staurois parvus (assembly GCF_062004578.1). Classification (NCBI taxonomy): domain Eukaryota; kingdom Metazoa; phylum Chordata; class Amphibia; order Anura; family Ranidae; genus Staurois; species Staurois parvus. The sequence goes on along the minus strand of NW_028318197.1, from coordinate 7,284,863 downwards.
TGTCAGGTCCTAATGCTCATACGCTAGTGTGGCCCGGCATACCGCGCATATGCAGACCCGTGCACCGCGGAAAGATCTGGGGTCCCTGACAATTACGGATATCCATAAGCTGGAACTCAGTGGTGGAGTGCTGGTTATATACAGATATGCTGGTTTTTCACCAGTATCTGGTGAGTGTGTATTTTGATGGGGTGTTAAAGCACTGAATGTCACATTGGTGAAGGAAGATACCATAACTTCATTTATAGAGGATCATATTGGAATATATTTGGACTTTTGTGAATGGACTTTATGAGGGTTTATACAATTATTTAATTAATGATATATTATTTGTGCACATGCACGATGGTGGATTAATTTAATTATATTTATTTATTCAATTCATTGATTTATTTATTTAATTAATTTAATCAAAATTTGAGGTGTGGGTTGCGCTATTATTTGTGTTTTTTATTTATTGATTTACTTATTTATTACAAAGTGTGGTTATTAATAAGAAATGGTTACCTCCAACAGGAATTCCCCAAACATGCCAAAAGACAAAACCAAATAGGAACACATACACAGTACAGATATAGTGCTCCCGATGACCTCTAATGACAAAAAGTGACAAGACAAAGATTGTGGATACCTGGCCCTGCCAAGCTGTCATTGCTGTGGCTGCATAGGCAGTATTTCGCTTTGCATAAGATCATAAAAAGGCTCCTAAGCGTAGCCAAATCCTCTGTTTGCCCTAAGGAAATTAAGGTTTTAAAAGATACATCCTTCTTTCCTTTGGTTATCTCTTTCTTTTCAAAGAGAAAAAAAGAAAAGGGCAAATTTACCAATCCCGCCGCAAGACTCCACTCACCCATTAGGGTGGATCTTCTCACTTAAGGACCTTCAAGGAAAATGTCTCCCTATGTTTCTGGCATCCACTCCCTTGGACCTGTAAAACAACTTGCTGGAAGAACCCCTTGGTAATTTAGTAAAAATGCACAGGGATCTGTAATGCAGGGAACAGCGCCAAAAAAGTTGAATGACAGGCAAAACCTCATTGAGTCCTCCGTCTTCCATCCGAGGCTCGTGTACCATTGATTTTAGCGTACAGCCATCCAAATGGATCTGATTAACTAGTTCCTTGATCCCTATTAGAACCATTTTTCAGACCAAACAACATTCTCATAGAGAACTGAACTTCAGTGACCATCACCTTCCAGACCTTGGCGTTAAAACTGAGGTACTTCCTGTGCAGGAGGGGTCCCGTGATGTACAATAAAGAAATGAATATTGCCTGGCTTTGAACATTTCAGCACTGAGCCATTTCTATAGATTCTGCTGCACTAAGAGTATAGTTTTCTCAACACTCCCTTCAGATATCTGGTTACATTGGAGGTCACTAATCAGCAGTTTTCATTATTGATATGGGATTCTGTTACGATATATTGCATGCCTCTTTTAGCAACAGAATTTGCTTACCAGTTCTTTATACTCATTGTGTATCTCTGTGTATGATAACTTATTTTCTTCATCATCATCAAAAACTGCAAAAAGAAAAAAAAAACAAAAACAATTTATAATGCAGAATTGGAACTACTAAATAGATGTCTCCAAGTCGTTAACACAGATTACTATGGTAAAGAGCTAAACATACAGAACATCCTACTATACAAGATTTTCAAATCCAGAGGCTTAGTAGAACAACCTACTGCCCAGGTTTAGCAGAAGACTGAACAGCCATAATACAGATTTTCTCCTTTTAGCAGAAATAAAGAGAAATGTTAATATTATTGATACGCTCATAATTTGGTGTTCAATGGAGAAGACAAAATGTTGATAATTCTAGACTTGAATAGACTTGGAGATACCTCACTGGTGGGGCAAACTATTAGGGCCCATGCACACTGGGCATAAAAAAATGCTGGAAAAAAAAAAAACCTTCAGAACATTTTTTGAGAAGAGCTTTCAGGCAGAAAACATGCTTGACGCTCACAAACGTGGAATTTAGGAACATTCGGCAGTTTCAAGTGTACATTAACAAATGAGCAGAGGGGAATGTTTTGTAAAAAAACGCTTGTAAAAGCAAATGCCCATAAGGTCTTGTGCAATATGAGCCACCATGAACATTTTTATGCCGCTTTTTTCTGCCCCTGGTGTGCATGGTCCCTTAAGTCCTCATGTACATGGGACATTTTTACAGCGGCTGTTTTTGGCTTTTGATGTTTTTTTTCTACAGCCAGTAAACCCCCAGCATGTTATCCTATGTGTCCATGTACACATAGACTGTAATCAACGTTTTTTGGCTGGAAAAAAACCCAGGACTAGAGGGTTTCTAGAGGAGTTTTTTAGCTGGAAAAACACTGAGGTTGCAAAATGTGGTACAATTCTGCAAACCGGCGTTTTTGGATGTTTTTTTGACCAAAAAAAACATTTTTTAAAATAAAAAATGCTAAAAACGCAAACACGGGAAAATGCAGCTAAACGTGGCTAAATGCTAATGCAAAACGCTAAAAAAAAGCTGAAAACCTTGTGATCTTAACATGACTTTACACAGCTAACGTTACCAGCGTTATCAAAACACCCCGTGTGCATGGAGCCTAAAGGATCCTCACACACTTTGCAACTTTTTCTCATTTTCTTACTTCAGAAGGAATATGTTTAACTACTTCCCGCCCGCCCACAGTACATTTACTGTGGGTGGGCGGCACGGGCAGGATGAATCGTGTACATATACGTCGTACAGCCTGTTTCGGGATAGGGGCACGCATCTGCTGCTAAGCCCCGCTGTCACTGGCTACAGCAGGATTTTGTCAGCAGGTCCTGACCAATGAGTTATGGCTGAGACCTGCTGATCACCTGTAGCCAGTCACAGCACAGAGCCCTGTGTTTACAAACACACAGGGCTCTGTACACAGATCAACAATCTGGCTGTTTCTTCTCCCTGCAATGCAGGGAGAAAAACTGCCAGATCTGTAAGTCAAAGCAGCCCATATTACACACATCCACTTGTTAGGCGCACAGTTAACCCTTTAATTGCCCCTTGATGTCAACCCCTTTACAGCCAGTGTGATTAATACAGTGTACAGTATTAGCACTGATCACTGTATAAAGCTGGCATACATTATACAATTTTCTTATTTAATTTCCTTTAGATTTATCTTCAACTGTGTAGTGCAAGGGCCTGCCTGATTGCATACAAATTGAAAGTGTTTAGGTTTGACCTCATATTATATGGTTTTGGTAAATCTAAAGGAAAACTGAACAAGAAAATTGTATAATATATGGCCAGCCTTAGTGTCACTACTGATGTCAGTGTCAGTTAGTGTCCTTCCTAGCCAGCATCAGACTGCCCACCATACTATTACAGTCCCACTATAAAAGTCGCTGATCACCGCCATTAGTAGTATTAGTAGTAAGTAGCATTAAAGCTGCTTAAATTCCAATATATACCACAGTTTGTAGACACTACAACATTCACATAAACCAGTTAATACATTATCGTGATTTTATTTTACCAAAGACATGTAGCAGAATACATTTTGGCCTAAATATATAAAGAAATTAGATTTTTTTACTTTTTTATATTGGATATGTCTTTATAACAAAAAGTAATATATATATATATATATTTTTTTTTTAAATGTTCTTTTTTCGTTTATATATTATAAAATAAAAACTCAGTGGTGACCAAATACCGCCAAAAGAAAGTTCTATTTGTGGGAAAAAATGATATAAATTTAATTTGGGTAGTGTTGCATGACCGAGCAATTGTGGGTTAATCCTCTGCATTGTGTGCAAATGCGGTTTTATCCTGTCTTCTCTGATCCTCCCCTTTTTCCAGTGCCCCTCTCTTAACTCCTGATAAGACATATTGTGTGGAGTCACTCTGCACATGCACAGTTTGGTGTGTATTGCTAGAGAGGTTTTTTTTTTCTTGGGAAAGTGCATGTTATCAGCACAGGGCCAATCAGCACTGTCCAGACAGAGGTCAGGGGTTCTACATCCTCTTAGAGCAAAATGAAATCTCCTCCTGCAAGCTTTAACCCGTGCTCTGATGGACACTGATAGAAGTCACAAGACTGCTATATACTGCTGATGAAAAAAGGAATTTAGCACTTTAAATAAAAAGCTGAATAAATTGGCCTTCTGTATAATAAGAAAGAATTCACCACTCCTAAAAAGACTGATGTATGGTATTACCAAGTTCCTGTATGCTTTATTCTATGTTCACTGCTAATCTGTTTGAGATTGTATCCTGTGGTTGCGACCTTGCGTTCTCCGTCATTGCAGTGGTAGGTGGACAGAGAACGAGATGTCCAATCTGAATGCATGCAGATTAGTGTCAGTGGGTGGAAGCTATAACATCTGCCATAGGCAGGAACAAGATTTCTTTGCCAGTAGTAAGATCAGTGTGTATACAGTACAAATGGCTAAATTGAGCTTTCGTTCTGTGGTATTTAATTGCCTGTGCATTTTTTTTTTTTTTTTTTTTTTTTTTAATTTTCAAAAATCTAATTTTGTCATAAATTTAGGCCAAAACGTATTCTGCTACATCTTTGCTTAAAAAAATCCCAATACGTGTAGATTAATTGGTTTACGTGAAAGTTATAGCGTTTACAAATGGCGGTATAGATACTGGAATTTTTTTTTTTTTTTAAGTATTTTTACTAGTAATGGCAGCGATCAGCAACTTAGCGTGTGACTGCGGTGGACATTCTGACATGGGGGGAACTGACTTAGTGTCACTGACATCCCCAGTGACACCAATATAGTGATCAGTGCTAAGAAAAAAGCACTGACACTGTACTAATGGCACTAGGCAGGAAGGTGTTTTATACTATGGGACAGTGTCTGTGTGCTTCACTGTAAGACCACTGCTTTGGGTGGCTGTGCACAGCCATCCAAAGCAGTGTGCCCGAGGAGACAGAGAGAACTGTTAGTAAACATAACAGTTCTCCTCCCCATCAGAGATGCTCGATAAACACTGGGTGCCAGCGAGTAATCACCGGTCGGGACTGCCCCCTACCCAGAAATGCTAAATCACATATATACACACATGTGATTTTGCGCACCCATGCCGCCCTGTAGCAATATTTCTGCTATAGGGCGGTCGGGAAGCAGTTAAAATATAACTAAAAGCAAAACTTTTTATTTTTAGTTTTGGATAGAGTGGAGTGAGATTAGAACACCTGCAGTGTTTATTGCTGAATGTGCCACAGTTAAGGAGATTCATCGTCTCTATCCTGTTTACCATTATCATGGAAAATTAAATTAAATCCCAAATTTGGAGTTATCCCTAGAAAAGTAACAGAGGTTCAATCTTCCACTGGGGACACTATTTCTGGTGACACAGGGGTCCCCAAGGAATTCCTTTAATTTGCAGAGATTATGCTCACTTCCTGTTTGGCTATGGGACGGCAAGTGAAGGAAAAGCTCTGCAATAGGACACAGATGGCGAAAAAAAAAAAAAAATCTGACAGGGCTAATAAACCTCCTTTACTCTATCCAAAATGTAAAAAAAAAAAAATAGATAAAAAACGTTTTGCCTATAGTTGTACTTTTGAACAAAAATAATAAATGCACATTTTTTGCTGGTAAAAAAAATTTGTATATTATTTTTGTCCAAAAGGAGCCTGCAAAGCATGGCACCACCAATCAGAAACTGCAAAATAATACAGGAGATAGTCAGAAACTGCAAACAGGATACAGGAGATGGTCAGAAACTGCAGACAGGATACAGGAGATGGTCAGGAACTGCAGACAGGATACAGGAGATGGTTAGAGTCTGTGGGCATAGTAAAGGAGACTGTCAGAGACTATGGACAGGATACAGGAGACTATGGACACAATACAGGAGATGGTCAGATTGCGTACAGATTACAAAAGATGGACAGAGATTGCAGACAGGATACGGTCAGAGACTGAACAGGATACAGGAGACGGTCAGAGACTGCGAACAGGATACTGGATGTAGTCAGCCAAGCCCGCCCGTCCCACTCGAGCCCTGTCGAGACCACAACCCCCCTACCTGAGCACTGCCGAGCCCCAAAACTAATTTCCAAAATTTTTTTAAGGACAAAAACACTCTTTTCAGCAAGTGTTTAAAACACATTTTACTCTTCAGAAAAAAAAACAAATTGATGTCCTCTTCACACCTTAGAAGAGTCAAGATAACAATGTTGCAAGTCTCCACTCCCAATTGTTATTTTATAACATTTGATTTACAGCCCTCCATAATGATTAACCCCACTCTGCTCTGAAAAGGTTTAGTTTTTACTTGCAGGTAAAGCCAGTTGCAGTTCTAAAGTAACAATCACCCCAATCCTGAGGGCTCTGAAGACATAGTATCAGTCAAACCACCCCCAAGCACTTTTGAGCCAGCCCCTCCCGCCCGAGCACTTCCAAGCCTGCCCCTCCCGCCAAACACTGCTGAGCCGCCCCCCCTGTCCAAGTACTGCCGAGACCACCCTACCATCCCCTCTGCCTGGGGGCGATGCTGCCCCCTGAAAAATGCTGCCCAAGGCAAATGCCTTGTTTGCCTCGCGGCAGATAAGCCCCTGCCTTAGATTGCGGGTGTGCAGGAGCTGCGGGGCTCTAGTTGCATGGAGGATCAGAGGATAGGGTAAGTATATCCCCTTTTTTTGCTCCCCTAGACAAAAACAAAAACTAACCTTTAAAGTGTGGGCACAAGCCCACTGTAAGGGATGATTTTTATTTGCCCGGGGTTGGGGTTTAAAGCGGAACTGAAGTCGAAAAGAAATAAAATTACAACCAGGCAGCTCTTTATTGCAGAAGATATGCTATGTGTCTTCTGTAATAAAACAAACCTACCTGCCTTTTAGTAGGTAGATTAGCTTGGGCTACCTCCATACTCATTGCTAGCCGAACCCATGTTCTTTTTTTTTTTTGTTGCTACAATGAGTTGCAGACTAGGTCATAGATGCCTCTTTGTTTATGTGAGCTGCCCATGTAAGCAATGAGATGGCAATGATCTGGCCCCAGGTCACTGGCGTAAAAAAGGAGGGTGAGTTTGGCTACAGAGGAGGAGGGAGCGCAAACTCATCTCCACCTACACTCTTCCATTGATGCTCATGCCAATGGGCAGCAAAGCCAGCTCAGCATACATTCCTGTGTTAGCATGAATGACACACGTGCAGGAGTCATGTCATGTTATCCCTGTCAGCCAAGAGGCTGAAATCCTGACACCCAGAAAAAAATGCATTAAAGGATAAGCTCACCTTTGGGAACATGTAACATGTTCCCAATGCTGCAGCCGCTGGCCCCCCCGTGACAAAAGTATGCTCACACAAGACATCACTTTTTAAAAAGAACACATGCATGTGGGGCTCCGCCCACACGGCCATGTCATTCATTCAGTGTTCTGTGAATGAATGAACTACAAGTCCCGACAGCCTTAGTGGCTGTCGGTTCATAGTTCTCAATTAACTACCACAGCGCTATAGATCACCGTGGTAGTTCATTGATTCTTCCGGTCAGTATACCTGCTTGACTGTACATCCCGTACAGGAAACCAGATATACTGACAGGTCTGACAAGCGATCGCTGGTGCAATGCTTTACAGGCTCCTGCAACCAAAACGTTCACATGGCCAAAAACATTTTAGAGAACATATTACACTTTTTCTTTTTTTTTCTAGTACAAATGTTCCTGCATAATGATCAGTAAACACTTGCATAAAAGGGTCATTTTTTTCTGTTTTTTTTTCCCCCAATACCTGCATCTGGCATACAAGTATACATAGGTCCTCAGATGCAGATTTTTTGGATTTTGTGTTACAGATAGGGAATGCAGTGCATGCTGATGCATCTGTGTGAATGTCTCCATTGAAAACAATGCAGCTGCATTCAGATCTGTAAATAAAAAAAGTCTGAAAATGTGTTTTTTAAGGCTGTGTGAATGAGACCTAAGGGTACTTGCACATGGTACTGATGTATGATCATAAGGCTCCTGGCAGAAATTTCCTTTGTAAGGCTTTCTTCACACAGCTGTAAAAATAAAACACAAAACAAAAAACACATTTACAAGCTTTTTTTTCCATTTCATTCTCAATGAAGACATTTACACAGGTGCGCAAGCATGCAGCGCATTCAGATCCATAACACAAAATTAGTGATGCACCGAAATTTCGGCAACCTCACCGCCATCCACCACCGCCCGCCCACTGCTGCCACCACCGCCCGCCCACTGCTGCCACCACCGCCCGCCCACTGCTGCCACCACCGCTTGTTAGTTTTCAGCCTTACCTGAGAAACCATCCGAGCACTGGGCATAAAGATTAGTGATGGAAAGATGGCTTCCATTCATCTCTATGCCCTTGGAGGACCGGAGTGATGTCACTTCTGGTTCCGCCCTTTTTTTTTTTTCTTTAAATCACAAGATCAATGCTTTTTTTTGATCCAATGCTTTACATTGCAGAGGAGAGATATGGGGTCAATAAGACCCCATATCTGTCCATAAAAAGGACCGGTCACCAATTATTTCTATCAAAAGGGATGCATGCATTTCTTGTGATAAGAATAAAACTGGACAGTACAAAAAATAAAAACATTAAATAAATGTAAAAAAAAAAAAAGTTTAAAGTGCCCCCATCCCCCCCATGTTTGCACGTAGTGGTGAATGCATACACAGGCCATGCACACATATGTAAATGGTGTTCAAACCACACACGTGAGGTATCGCCACGAACGCTGGAGCAAAAGCAATAATTCTCGCACTGGACCTCCTCTAACTTTACACTGCTAACCTGTAGAATTTTTTAAAGCATCACCTATGGAGATTTTTAAGTACCGCAGTTTCACGCTATTCCATGAGCGTGCACAATTTTACTGGGTATCTAGTTACTCGCCGTAAAATCCTCTTTCATATTTTACAAAAAATTGGATTTGTTTTTTTTAATCAAAGTGTATTTTTTTCCAATAAATATATATTAATTTTTAAAAATTGTTTGGTTTTCGGCCAAGTTCATTTTGAATTTTCGTTTTTAGCACCAGAATTTTCATTTTGGTGCATTACTACACAGAATCCAAACTTCTGCGTCTGGGGACATACGTTTACACGTATGATTAATGCAGATATTGGTAAAAAAAGAAAAAGAACAATTTTACTCAGGTATTTACTGATAAGTACGCTGGAAGGTTTTTGTGCTACAACAGGGGTCTCCAAACAGGGGCCAGCTTACTGTCCTTGAGACTTTTGGGCGGCCAGACTGTGGCCAGTGGGAGCACAAATTGTTCTGGCATCAGTGGGAGTAAACAGTGTCTCATCGTCGGTATTATGCGGGAGGAATAGTACCCCATCATTGGTGTCAGTGGGAAGAATCGGTGGCAGGAATTATGCCCTTTTGGTGTCAGTGGGCACAATAGTATCTCCTATCAGTGGGAGGAAGTGTGTCCCAAAGGCCAGATAAAGGCAAGCAAAGGGCCACATCCAACCCCTAGGCTGCCATTTGGAGATAACTGAGCTAGAAAAAACAAACATTTAAAAGATAAGTAAAATCTTTATGCCTATGTGAATGTTGCCTGCAAACGTGACGATGGGCTGTATAACAAATGCCAAAGCTGTGCATTTTTTAAGGCATGTACATAAAAATTCTTCTACCTTTTCTTGGATTGTGTTATACACATGCATGTGCGCATATCTGTGTGTAAAATACTGTCCAGAAATGCAGACTTTTGTATATTGATCTATATGCAGCACAAGTTTACGCACCAGTGTGTACAGGCCTATTAGGCCTCCTGCAAACTATTGATGTATGAGCTTCAGACATTGCTGGCTGAAAGAAACACGAGGATGGGCTATATACCACTTGCGTGTATTTGCGAATTTGCACACACAAGCAGCAAGCATGGCATTTGTGCATATTTGTGAGTATACACACAAAAATATTCCCAGCAACTCAGAGTTCTGTATTTTTTTTTTTCTTTTTACTGATCAATCCGCAACACATTTATGTGCCTGTGTGTACAGGCACATTGAAAACAATGCGCTGCCTTTAGATCACTTGAATAAAATTACCTGAATGTCTTAAAATGTGCTGTATTTAGGCATCCAAGTACAAGAGGCCTAAACCTAGGTTCACACACCTACCTACCTGCAGAGAAAAACTCAGATGTGTGGCGGTACTATTAATCCTAATGATACCCCCACACACTTGAAACTGCACTATGTGGTTTCTCTGTGGCCGCATTTTCTGAAAAGGTGTGGGGACCTTTTTCCTGTGTTTTCAGTGGGCAGAGAAGCCCATTTAAAGTGGTTGTAAAGACTCAAGGTTTTTTACCATCATGCATTCTATGCAAGAAGGTAAAAAACCTTCCCTGCGCAGCATCCCCTTCAGCCTCCCCTAATACTCACCTAAGCCCCCTCTCAATCCAGCAATGTGCACTGGAGTCTTGACTATCCCGGGACTCCCTCTCCTCATTGACTGAGACAGAAGTTGGAGCCACTGCTGTCAATCACAGCCAGTGAGCCAATGAGAAGAGAGAGTGGGTGGGGACAAGCCACAGCTCCATGTGTGAATGGACACAAGGAAGAGCAGGTTCCCCCATAGCGGACACCCGACAGGAGGGAGGGGCCAGGAGCGCCAGCGGGGGACCCAAGGAGGATCCGGGCTGCTCTCTGCAAATCACACAGCAGGAAAGTATAACATGTTTCTTATATCTGGAGTTTGCATGTTCTCCCTGTGACTGTGTGGGTTTCCTCCGGGTACTCCGGTTTCCTCCAACACTCCAAAGACATGCTGGTAGGTTTATTGGCTCCTGTCTAAATTGGCCCTAGTATGTGTATGTATGAATGTAAGTTAGGGACTTTAGATTGTACACCCCTTGAGGGTTAGGGACTGATGTGAATGTACAAAAAATATGTGTAAAGTGCTGCGTAAATTGATGGTGCTATATAAGTACTTGAAATAAATAAATATTTAAAAAGAAAAAAAAAGCCTTTAGAATCACTTTAAATGAATGGGCTGCTGTGTGGGAGCAAACACGGCCATGGGGCAACTGCATAGACATGAACCATGCCTAAGGCCTGGCTCACATCTAGGCAGTTTGCTTTTGACCCATTTCTGCAGTGCGTTTTTGACGCTTTTTAAAAAACTTTTGGCCAACTTGTTGTTGGGCAGATAAAATATAACGTATAAAAAAAAATGCACTGTATGCTTTTCTGCAGCATCTCCATTGAAGTCTATTGAACCAAAAGCTCACCGTTTTGCATTTAAAAAAAAGTCCCTGACCCTTTCCAAAAACGCAGAGGCTGAAAAAAGCATAGATGTGAATGTGTCCCACAGGAAACCATGTTAAATGAACTGTAATGTGTTTTTGCAAAAAGCACCAAAAAACAAAAACAAAAAAAAAACACATAGGTGTGAACCAGGCCTAAGTCTTTGTACAAGCTGGACGCTTTTTTTCTGCCTCTAAACACCTCTACATGTTAGTCAATGTGTCCGTTCACACACAGGCATTTACAGGAAGAAGAAAGAAAAACTGCAATCAGAACAAACGATTTATGCGACTAAGTGCCCGCCCACACTGGGTGCAACTTGGCATTCGATTTTCATGGGAAGTCACACCCTATTGTCCGCAATTACAGCAGTCATATCGGTGCGGTTCCAACTTGGTCTGAGCCGCATCGATTTCTAAAGTAGTACATGCACTACTTTTGGTGCGATTTGCATAGACATCTGTGTCAGATGTCTTGCAAATTGCACCTCATATGGGCATGTCATGCAACTTCCAATTTGTACGACTTCACTGTAAGTCACATGATTTCAAAGTCGGGATCGGTGTGTCCGGGGTGTAAACACGCGTTAACACTACTAGAGCATCGATTCATTTCAATGACCCCTCCCCATTATTTTCATTTAATCCCCTTATTAATTCTCTGTCCCTCAGATTCAATCCCTGAATGTCCTCCGTGTCACTCTGCCAAATGTCCAAATTCCAATACTGTGGCTTCCCCCCTCCCGGCCAGCTGGCTGCATGTCCTCAACTGCCCTAAATCATTCCCTGCACCAGTCCCTCTGATGTCCCGGGTGGGGGGTCCAGTGTCATCCTGGCCCCCTCACTGTGTCCCCTGTCTCCAGCCGGATTCCTCTCTGTGGTCCAGTGACTCCCCCTCCACCTCTCATCCTGCTAACGTGGGATGAGAGGTGCAGCTTTCACCACCCCTGCCACTATCTTCTCCCTCCCCGGTTGCGGCCAGAGAGGAGAAGGTGGCGAGACTCACACCTCTCCGCGGACAGGAGTGAGCCTCCCACCAGGATGTTACGGGCTATGGCGTCTCGCTGACACCACCTCAGCCCTGTCATCTGCAGCGCGGGCACGGGAAGTTCCCGCGCTTGCGAATGTCCCTGGACAAAGGCCGCACTCACGATAGGAGTGGCCCCTGTCCAGGAGGCGTGCCTCGTTGCCAGGCAACAAGGCACGCCAGCTCTGGCCCGCCCTGGTTACCTAGATGACCAGGTAGCATCCCGCATCAGCTTAAGAAGCTGATGCCGGGCACTTCAGTCAGTTGTTCACCACTGCGCCAGCCACTGAAGGAGCCCAGATGCAGCGGGACCTTTGTGGCCAGACTCTGCAGACCCCCCCAGCCAAACGGGGGAACCGCACCCACGCCTACCTAAGACCCCCAGCGCAGGGAAGCGATTGCCTGCTAGCAGCCCGAGACCCCCAGTCCAGGGGAGGGATTGCCTGCCAGCTGTCAGAGACCCCACCCGAGGGGAGAGATTGCCTGCTAGCTGCCCAAGACCCCCAGTCTAGGGGAGAGATTGCGAGATTGCCTGCCAGCTGCCCGAGACCCTCAGTCCAGGGGAGAGATTACCTGCTAGCTGCCCGAGACCCCCAGCACAGGGGAGAGATTACCTGCTAGCTGCCCGAGACCCCCAGCACAGGGGAGAGATTACCTGCCAGCTGCCTGAGGACTCAGCCCAAAAGGGGAGACCACCCGCATGATCCGGACTCCAACAGGTACCTGTGTTCCACTTTCTATCCCTAGGAGACCAGGCACCATGTTGGATCCGTGAGTATATGCACTCTCCCTGTTTTACCTGAACTGTTCCTGTACTGACCCCCCACACTGTTGGATACAATTGCTACAGAGACTCTTCCTTGGCTTTTGAGGTTGGACTAGAAGTGTGTTGGCCCCTCCTGGCTACCCTTTACTAGCGAATTCACCCTCCCCGCAAATCCCTCTATTGCGTGACTGTCATCTGTTTGTCTCAATAAAGCTTTGTGCGTTTCCCATCTACTCTGTGTGTTCTGTCCTGCCTACCCTCCGTCACAGTTACTTTTACACGCGTCTAGCGGTTTTTTTCTGCCAAAACGCTGTCAGAAGGAAGGCGTCTAGGCGCAAAGTCCAAACATCCAATGTGCATGAGGCAGAACCCTGAACAAGCAGTGAAGCCAGAGGATGAGGAATATGAAATGTGACTGTTTTGGATGGAAATCTCTGGATCTCCTATCAGTCTCTCCCATAGTCCTCCGCACTGATTGATTGTGGGCCGCACAGCATTGTGGGAAATGTGCGATGAGGCGCGCTCCCTTCCCGTTACCTGAGCATTTCTGTTCTATAAAGTCGGTGAGCGGCCCCGTCCACAGCGGCCACTTCAAAAAAGCCAGCACACTGTCCAGCACCCACTCCGCATCCTCCGCCATTGCGGCCGCCTCTCTGCTCCTCCAGCTGTGTAGCGAGCCCGGATGGAACGGGAACGCGCAAGGAGGTCAGGGCGAAATGCGTTTCCGTAGCAACCAACGTCATGGCGATGTGTAGTATACAGCCGGGGTCACGCCCCCTGCACAATCACTGCCCGCCCACTCCACTGTGGGTTGTAGCTGCTCTCCTCCCGGGGTATGGCGGACCGGGACTGGTCCTGGGAGAGAATGTGGAGATGGGGGGCAGTGCACTCAGGTGTCAGGGGCCAAACTACGAATCAGGGGTCCCCAAACCAAATTGTTAATGGAGCCTGCTCTGTAGTCCTTGGCAGTGACCAGTCCTGGGCTGGGGTGTGTGGGGAGGGGACTGAACTCAGGTGTGGGAGCCCCCCAGGAAGTGGTCACCTGCAGGGGCCAATCATCTGTGGGTGAGCTGGACATATAAATGTCTGTGATATACATGCGACTGCGGGGCTGGTATGTTGGAGCTCATCACTATGGTCATACTTCTGCGTGTTGCCAGCGATGCGGGTTTCGCGTGTTTTTGATGCATTTTCGAAGTTTTTTTGGGGGGGGGTTTTAGCCAGTAGGAAAGTATTGAGGCTACTTTGATGTGACATTGGCTGGGTGCCACTTTGGTGTGACTTTGGCTGGGTGCGACTCTGATGCAACATTGGCTGGGTGCAACTTTCATGTGACTTTGGCTAGATGCGGCTTTTATGTGACTTTGGCTGGGTGCGGCTTTTATGTGACTTTGGCTAGGCGCGACTTTGGCTAGGTGTGACTTTGATGCAACATTGGCTGGGTGCAACTTTGATGTGACATAGGCTGGGCACGACTTTGATGTGACATAGGCTGGGCGCGACTTTTATGTGACTTTGGCTAGGCGTGACTTTGGCTGGGCGTGACTTTGATGCTCCTTTGGCTGGGCGCAACTTTGATGCGACATTGGCTGGGCGCGACTTTGATGCGACATTGGCTGGGCGCGACTTTGATGCGACATTGGCTGGGCGCGACTTTGATGCGACATTGGCTGGGCGCGACTTTGATACGACATTGGCTGAGCGCAACTTTGATGCGCCTTTGGCTTGGCGCGACTTTGATGCGCCTTTGGCTGGGCGCGACTTTGATGCGACATTGGCTGGGCGTGACTTTGATGCGCCTTTGGCTGGGCGCGACTTTGATACGACATTGGCTGGGCGCGACTTTGATGCGACATTGGCTGGGTGCGACTTTGGCTCGGTGTGACATGGCTGTCTCTTTGGCTGCAACTTTGATGCTACTTGAGTGCCATAGATTGTAAAGTTGCATCAAAGTCACACTACATGAACAGAACTGTCATACTTTCCTGTTAGCAGAAAAAAAAAAAGTTGGCTCAAAGTCACCCCCATCCAAAGTTGCATCAAAGTCAATACGTTCCTACTAGCAAAAAAAAAAGCAAAAACACACTACATGTGTTTTTGCTGCATGTCCATTGAAGTCTATTGAACTCAAAATGCATCATGTTGCGTTTAAAAAAACAAAAAGTGCCTGAGTCCCATAGGAAACCATGTTAAATGGACTGTAGTGTGTTACTGCAAAATGCACTTAAAAAACGCATAGATGTGAACCAGGCTTAAGGGCACGTTCACACCTGCGGCACTCTCTGAAGACCGATGCTTGTTCAGATCACTGTTCAGAATGCATTTGACATTGACAGGCGGTGGGGAGGCGTCCTATCCTCACCACTTTAACACCTTGATCCCTGCACTTGCCTGACACAGATGCAAGGTGCTTGCAGACACTGGCCCCATTCACTTCAATGTGTCATGTTCAGTGGGCGCTATCCCCACCAAAAGCAACAGGGGGCAATATTCCTGCTGTGAAGCAAAAAAAAGGGAGGAGTAAAAATGAGGCTCAACTATGGGATTTTACCACCAACCCCCGCCCCCCCAACCTCATGTGTGAAGGAGCCCTACCTGAGACAATAGCTGGAATTGTCCTTAGAGCTTTGTTTATTCTAGAATCCTCAGTATGTGACCTCCATAATCTCTGTTTTAAAGTGGGAAGAAACCCATCGATTTAACAATTTAAAAAAACAGTTACATTTCAGGTGTGTCGGGAATGCTAACTGTCACAGTTGCTTGTGCTGTCATAACTGATCACGTGCAGTACCATGGCACAGTTGCACATCAAACAGAGGCTAAGCTGATGGCGGTTGCAGCACGGCCCCCGTCTCATAGCTCTTACAATGCCTCTTTAGACCCCAATCCCTATGTCCCTTCTTTGGAGCAACGGGGTAAATCTGTGTAGCTAAATGCAGAGCGGGGGAATGCAGCGCCAGCACCTCCAGCACTGAATGTATGTAATGACAACGGGTGCTGGGATGTGCTGGAGGGTCTATTGTTGCTGGCTGCTAGGGGACCTATTGTCTCCAGGGAGATCTATTGTTGCTGGGGGGGGGTTAGTTGTTGCTGGGAGAGAAAGTGGGAGTGTGTTTTTTGCTGGAGGATCTATTGATGCTGGGAGATCTATTGTTGCTGGGAGATCTATTGTGGGGGGTCTATTGTTGCTGGAGGGGGAACCAGTTGTGGATTGGGGGTATTTTGCTGCAGGAGGAGCTGTTTTTCTAGAGGGAGATCTATTTTTACTGGCAGAGGATCTATGGTTGTTGGAGGGGGTTATTATTGCTGGCTGCAGGGTATCTACGGGATGGTATCAAAACGTTTTGAGACTAGTTTTGTAACATGTCAACAGATGGCAGTACAAGGCTGCATGCACCATCACAGGGAGCACCGACCTTCATAAGTCAGCATGCCACTTAAAGCACCTCAAGCAACCCATTGCAGCATTGTCGTAACCTTGCAAATCATGTCAAACATCTCTGTGGCAGATTTGCCCGGTTTCACCCAGAATTTCAAGTTTGCTCTTTGTTCTAACTTGCTGTCCATAATAAAATTGCTGACGTGGTAACTCACATGTTCAGAATAGCACCAGCTGCACAGGTCCCGATGTACAGAGGATGATGTCTTTTGGCAAACTGACCTATGAAGGTTGGTGCCTCCTGTGACTGTGCAGCCTTGTATAATATACGAGTTTAACTTCTTGAATTGAAATACTGAAATTAAGGAACTTTTTGATGATATTCTGATTTATTGAGATGCACCTGTATATGCAGTGTCATGAAAGTGGGTCTTCTTCTGTGGGCTGCATTTATGTGCTCCTGTGTTTGTGCTGAGTGAACGCTTCACAGTGTGCTCCCAGCACAGAGACTGAGCTCTCACTGAGAGTCCTGTGTCTCAGCTTTAGGATTGGGAACAAGGTGGGCCAGTCCCTGATCACCTGACTACTGTGATGGTCTCTGGCTATCATAGTGATCAGTCACTGTACAGGCTGCCCCTGTGTTTTTTCTCCTCTTGAATATTTTTTTCCTTGCTAGAGGAGAAAAATGTAAACAAAAGTGCACTATTGTTTCTGGGCCCTACTATGGGTACAAACATTGAAGAACACACATACAGTTAGGGCCATGTATATTTGGACACAGGCACAATTGTTTTTTTGAGATATTTACCAAAACATATTCAAGCTATAGTTATATAATGGATATGGGCTGAAAGTGCACACTCAGGTTTAATTTGAGTGTATGTACATCCAAATTGGAGGAAGGGTTCAGGAATTACAGCTCTTAAAGAGTTTTCCAAAAAATATATATTCATTTTTAAAAACTGCACGTTTCGGTTTTCGGACAAGCACATTTTGAATTTTCGGTTTCGGCACCAGAATTTTCATTTCGGTGCACCACTATTAAAAAATATATGAAAAATATTTTTAAAAATACATTTTCAAATATATGTCTTTGAAAATACATTAAATCTACATTTGTGGAATGCATTTACAAATATTTGTAAAAAGGTATGTGAAAATGACTTTTTTATATGTTAAAAAAAATCTGAAAAATATATTTAAAAAATATATATTTCTAATATATGCCATTAGAAGATATATTTAAATTAAACATTTTTAGAATACATATTAACCATTAGCCGCCCGGCCTATAGCCATTTGGCAGCCGCAAAAATGGTTTAGCTTTCCGGGGTGTACGCCGTTTGGCATCCGCCCGCACATGCGCAGTTTGCACGGTTGCAGAGCCGAGCAGCGGCGCGATCTGTCACCGGCCGTGTACCTCGGACACGGCCGATGACAGATCTGAGTACCGGCCCCCGTTGCCGGTACCATGTGACCTGCTGTGAACAATCACAGCAGGTCACATGACAGTTGTATACAATGGATGGCTTCATTCATGCCATTCATTGTATACTAGTGCCTAGCTATGAATGGTCACAGCAGGTCACATGCACATGTCATGTGATTAGCTGTGGCCAATTCACAGCTAAGCACAAAAAAAAAAAAACCTGAATGGTTGTAAATGCTTGCTTATAGCAAAGTAATTCTTTGCTATAAGCAAATTGTGTAAAAAAAAAAAAAAAATACTGATCACTTCCCCAAAGTAGTACAATGTTACTATGGTAACTTGGACATAGTGAAATATGAAAAAAAATCTTAAAGAAAATAAGAAAAATGTAATAAAAAATAATAAAAAAATATATATATATATATTTTTTTTTCATACTGTCACCAGTCAGTGTCCCTGTTCACCGCCATGCCAGTTATATGATGACGCTGTACTGCACTGGTGACAGTATGTAAAAAAAAAAAATAGTGAAAATAATTTTTTTAATTTTTTAATTTTCCGAAAAATTATGACAAAAAAAATACAACTTCAAAAAACTCACCATGCCTTTTATGAAGTACGTCGGACTGTCTACTCTGCTAAAAGGGGTCATTTGGGGATATCTGGACTGTTCTGACATTCTTGCACCTCAAGAAATTAGATTGGCTGTCAGTACTTCAGGATTGATCAATATTCAGATCTATACCATAGTTTGTGAACTCTATAACTTTCCTACAAACTAAAAAATACATCCTAATTTGGGTTATTTTCACCAAAGACATGTAGCAGAATACATCTTGGCCTAAATTTATGAAGAACAATTATTTATTTGTAAACTTTTATAACAGAAACAAAGAAAAACGTGTTTTATTTTCAAAATTTTTGGTCTTTTTTTGTTAATTTAGCAAAAAATAAAAACCCCAGCGGTGATTAAATGCCACCAAAAGAAAGCTCTAGTTGTGTGAAGAAAATGATAAAATTTTAGTTTGGGTACAATGTTGTATGACCGCGCAATTGTCATTCAAAGTGTGAGAGGGCTGAAACTTGAAAAATGGCCTAGGCAGGAAGGTGTAAAATTGCCTGGTATTGAAATGGTTAAAATATATTAGCGTAGACCAATATATTGTAAATATATGTCACATATATAACTTTTTTTTCTAAATATATTGAAAAATATTTCACTACCATGTGGGGTAGGCATTTGCATATTTTGAGTTTGGTGTGTATTGCTAGAGAAGTTTTTTTTTTTTTTATCTTTGGAGAGTGCATGTGATCAGCACAGGACCAATCGGCACTGGTCAGACAGAGGTCAGGGGTTTCGCATCCTCCTAAAGCAGAAAAAAAAATTCCTCCTACAAGCTTTACCCAGTGCTCTGCTGGACACTGATATAAGTCATAAGACTGCTCTATTTGCTGATAACAAAAGGTATTTTAGCAGTTTATATTTACTAAAATAATTGCATTTTCATGTTCTGTGTACTGTGGGAGACCAGATATAGTGAATGCAGGTTCCTGGGTTTAGTAACACTTTAAATCCCCTTTCTTCCCCATTCTGATGCTCGGGCTGAACTTAAGCAAGTCATCTTAACCACGTCTAGATGTCTAAATGCATTGATTTGCTGCCTTGTGATTGGCTGATTAGCAATTTGTGTTACCAAACAATTGAACAGGTGTACCTAATAAAGAGGCCGGTGAGTGTATATTTTTTTTACCTGTTTTACTTGATGTTTGATCCCTATGAATGATTCATGTATCTCATTATCTTGCATATATGAGAGACGTTTCTTATTTTTATACTGTTCATTTTGTCTATTTGAAAAATTTTATAAAAAATTATTGAAATCCAAAAGAAGTCCCTGCCCCTTTTGAGAAATCAGGATGCACCGAAATGCATGGTGCCGCAGCATCATATGTTTCGCCTCGGGCAAAAATTTACCCGTTTGGACATAGGTGGGGGTCCCATTAAGAAATATCGGCAGCACATTAGTCTGCAAAAGGAAACTGCGTTCCTATGTGTTAGGGGAAAGCGTGTGATTTTTCGTTCATTTACATAGATATGACAATTGTCTATAATGAATGTATGGGTTCTGCAAAAGGCTGGTTACTAACCAGCTCCAAATGGATTTAATTCATTTTTGACTTCTCTGCATCTTTTGTGTGGGGACATAACTCAAAGGATTACAGAGCTAAGTGCTGACAAACTTGCTAAAGCACAATAAATACTTGTCTGTGCACATAATCAGCAATTAGTATGCTTTTGAATCCTGAAAAGTATGTAAAGAAAAGTTCAAGATGTAACCGGGCAGTGCGTGTTGCAACAAAATCATTAACATTGTCTAAATATATAATAGGAACAAAGTACCTTGTGTGGGCAAAGGTAGAGGAATATTGACGAATGTTGGAGGGCCTTTGTCTGCTTTTGTTGGATAGCACGAGCCAAGAAGGTAAAACCAGCAACTTAATCATTCGTCACAGATTGTCTTCAACATCAGTTTTACAATGCTGCTTAAAAAAAATTAATAAATTAAGGACAAAATGAATAAATTAGAGACACTTCACGTCATGAATCGCACAGGAACAAGCTGAGCATTCCTAAGCAATTCGTGTGCAGTGTGATTTCAACCCAATTATTTGAATGAGCTGAAATTGCGCCAGACCGCACCAATATTGCACTACTTTAACCTCTTCCATACCGGGCACTTTTACCCCCTTCCTGCCCAGGCCAATTTTCAGGTTTCGCCGCTCTTACACTTTGACAATTGCGCGGTCGTGCAACACTGTACCCAAACTAAAATTTTATAATTTTGTTCACACACCTAGAGCTTTCTTTTGCTGAAAAATTAAAAAAAAAACACGTTTTCTTTGTTTCTGTTATAAACATTTAAATAAAAAAAAAAAACGTGTGTTTGTGTGATATATATATATATATATATATATACTTGCTCTGATAAGAACCACAATAGATAATCAAAAATGAGAAATGAGGTGTAAAACATATAGCAGCTGAACACAAAAACACTGATACTAGGCAATCAACAATAAATACATAAAAGTGCAGTGCTTAAAAAGCTACAAATAATCATAAGAAAACAGTGAAAAATGTGTCAAAAAATAGTCCATCCAAAAGTAAAATAAAAGAATAATCCCAGAGGCTGTGATGAAACAAAAGAAAACCATGGACAGTTGTTCTGTCACCAAGCACTACTATAGAAGCCATACCAGAATAGCACGACCCCCTGTTAAGAGTGGTCAATCACGCTTTGTTAAACAATCCAGAAAGCCAGGTCACTCGAATCCCCCTCCAGATTACCAAAATAGCAGATAAGGATCTTCCAAACAATGGACCTTAATTAGGGTAGCTAAACCATTCAGGATAAGGCTTGGACTGGTAGTGGAAAACATACAAAGAAAGAACGCTCCATATAGTGTATAACCATAATCACACCATTTATTTAAAGTATGGTTGCACTCACATGTAAGCAAACATCATTAGGCATTGATTGGCAAAAAAAAAATTAAATTTTCCATTTTCCAAAATGGCCGCCAGCCGTTCGCACATGCACAATAGTGTGTGTGTGCGTGGCTGCATCCTACGCGTTTCCTCACAGGTAACGTCATCAGGGGCCCCATTTTGGAAATTACGTACAGCAACCAGATTGCATGGTACGACTGTACCATGCCATCTACTGTAGGCAAATGCACTGCATTTGTGACCTGCGTTTGGGGTATCATTAAGTGGTAGTAAAGTCTGCCTGATTAATTTTCCCTATATAAATCATTAGCAAACACTTTACTGATCGCTGTGTGTACAATCATCCTAATGTTCTTTGTTTTCTTGTAATCTGTCCTATTTCTTTTTATGACGTCACCAGCACATGCGCACATCTCCCCCTGTTTACGGCACACTCATTGAGCCGTCAGTCCTTTCATTACTTGCCGTGCCTCCATCATATCCTCTCGCTACGGCACTGCAGTGAGGGCCCGCAAGATTTTAGTTCCCTTAAGAAGTTCCTGCTAAAATGTATTGCGCATGTGCAAGATTACACTGGGACAAGAAGAAATGGCGGAAGTACAGCACAGTACAGACTCAGATGACATTACCTAACATGGCCCTGACTTCTCCCACAAAGAGAGATTTTAGAAGCCACTTGAAAATAAGTAAGAGACATGTGAAGGAGCTTCATATTAATGTAGAATCTTTTCAAAAGCGTTATTGTACTGCTTTTATTATCCTCCCTAGCGGTCTGATTATGTCCATATTTCTGTGCTCAAAGTGGTACATTTTTTTGCATGGAAATATGTAGTTTTTTTATTGTAGGCCTGTAATTTTTAGGAATAACTCACTGAAATCTGTCCGAACAAAAGTCTAGTAAACATCCCGGGTATGTTACAATTTGAAACACGAGATCATAAATTATAATTTAATAAATAATCATAAAAAATAATATAAATTTAATTCAATAATATAATCAAACCAAAAACACTGAAATTTGAAATATAGCGCCAAGTTCGCACATCACTGAGCAAAGTCGCAAAATCGTTTTCAGTGTCTGATGCCGAAATTCCCCACAAATCATTATTACTCAATTCTGCAAGTTGTTCTAATTTACTATCACTGTTCTATAGCTGGTCTAAAACCGCTTTTGACCTAAAGGGACGCTTTTTGGACGCCATGGACATTTCTCAGTTTCCAGGCAGGAAGAACAGTAAAAATGCAGGCAGGGTACAGGACAAAGCACTCGGGACAAAATGTATGTGAAATGGTTTGATACAGTAATGTTTTACTATGTGATTTTAGTGAATGTCACCTTTTACAACTTTCAAATTTCCCGCCAGTTCCGTCCCCGTACGTCCTGATGTCGCAGGGAACGGAACCCAGAAGACGGATGCCGGCATCGGCCGGAGGACATTACAAGGGACACTGCAGGAGGGTCATTGCAGGAGCACTGGACAAGGTAAGTGAAGAAGAGATCCTGGAGCAACGCTGCATGGTATTCCTGAGTGTAGCTCGGGGTCACCGCTTGTGGTGCTGAAACTTTACCCCGAGCTACACTCGGGAATACCTCCAGGGAGGTTAAGAAGGAGCATTTGAGGGGTAGAGTTTAATATCGCTTTAATGCTGACACCTGCTGCAGATCGCAAGTGCAATGCGTTTTAAACACAGTGCAAGAAACGCACAGAGAGCGTGGTTTTGCCACACCACATTCTGGTTCAAATGGGCTCTTACTGTAGAATGGGGCAGATATGCAGGGCTGTCAGCTATGATTTTTCGGCAGAATTGCCAAGTTATCTGGAAAAATGTCACCTAAGCGGTAACTCTAAATTCCTCTCACTGAGCTGCTTAAAGGCTACGTTTACCTTTTGCACCATGTTATATGATATACCCATATTTGGGGTGTAACATGGTGCACATACTGACCCTCAGACTAATTTCTTCTCCCCCATAGCTGCTGTCACATTTAATATTGGCGTGGCTGTATGGGGCTTCGCCTGCACAGCCATGTCATTCATCCACAGGGATCTGTGAGTAAATGGACTACAAGTCCCATCTGCCACCACTGCAGATGGACTTTCTCATTCTCAATGGACTACAAGTGCTTTAATCAGCACTTTTGTAGTCCATTGAATCTCCCTCTAAGGCAGGCATGTCCAAAGTCCGGCCCGCGGGCCATTTACGGCCCTGGGGTCGGTTTAATACGGCCCTCCAACAGCCCTCCCTGCTCTGTGTAATGTGGCCCTCCCACGGCCCTCCCTTCTATGGCAGACAGTCTTCTGCTTGAGAGCAGAGGGCAGTGCGCATGCCTGACTGCGGCGCGTTCTCCCTGGTCTGTAAGTGCGGCTGTCGCACGGCCCTCCCTTCTGTGGCAGACAGTCTTCTGCTTGAGAGCAGTGCGCATGCGTGACTGCACCGCGCTGGGAGCGACAGAGGGCGGTGACGTCAGGGCCGGGCTTCCAGCGTGAAGTGTGTTTCTCTTCCCCTCCCGGCTGCCGAGCAGAGACTTCAGCTCCAGCTACCTTTTTCACCCTTCACATTAGTGCAGGTAAGTTTTTTTAAAATTTATTTTCAATACATTGTGAAAACTCAGCTGTCAGTTGATCTTAATGTTATGAAATGAAAAGTATGTCATTTGCAATTAACTTGGCATAAAATAATTTATTTGCATTTAATTGTAATGGTTGAAAGAATGTTCGGAAAAATGTTCGGCCCTCCACCATGTTCACTTCATCCAATCTGGCCCTCTTTGAAAAAAGTTTGGACAACCCTGCTCTAAGGCTTTGTTCACAATAGCTTTGTCAGCAGGCATCAGACAGGCATTTGGGAAGCATTTTTAACGCTTCTCAAACGCCTATGAAAATTCTGCACATGGCAGCACACAGTGTTGTTCACACTGAAGCGATGCGTCGCATCATGGCAAAACTGATGCATCGTCGAGTCAGGAGGGGATGAAGCTTCCCATTCGAGTCTATGGTGACGTTTCTCTGACAGACGTTTGCGGAGCTCTTGCGGAGCATTAATACCATTAAACTTCATTATAGGTGTTTGTGGTGCTGTTTTAATGCTTTGCAAACACCTATTAAATGCATCAAAAACACACATAGGGCATTTGGGGAGCATTAAAAACGCTTCCCAAATGCCTGTCAAACGCTTTAGGGGCATTTGGCAGGAGTTAGAAATAAAGTCAAGTGTGAACGTAGCCTAACTCTCCAACTAACAGTCCATATGGAGCTCTAGGCAGAGAGCTGGAGGAAGAGTTTGCAGGAGCCCAATATTATGGTTGCAATGTTTTTGTGCATTTTTTTTTTTACAAAGATGAACCCAGCCGTTAAACAGAATTCCGATTGTGTGACTGCTGTGATTGGCTATCACAATGGGCACATTTTCAAAAGCTCCCGTTCTCAGCATTAATTGTGAGCTTTCCATGACAGTTTAGCTACTGGGAGCACCCTCTCAGCACAGTACACTGCTTACATGTAGATGCATATATGCTGCCAGTTGGCATTAAAGCCCACCTGCCAAGAGGCATCATATACACGTGTGGCCCGCAGGAAGAGGTTAAATTCTAACAAACACTCCTCCAGGTAACACTTAAAGGGTTACTCAATGTTCATGGGAACAATCAAAAGGAAAAAAAAAAAGCAATTATAAAACAGAAGATAACTACTTGCGGACTGCAGTTTCAGTTTCACTGTGGCAGAGCAGTCCCTTAGTGCCAGATAACGTACATGTATGCGATCTGGCATTTTCAGGAAGGAGGCGCACACGCCCCTTTTGTGCTATTTGTTACAGCACAAGCCGATCAGCAGCTCCTGGCAGATGTTTATGGCCAGGGCCTGCTGATCGGCTAAGCAAATGACAGTTCAGAGCTCTGTGTTGACAAACAACACAGGGCTCTGAACGGAGAGCAACGATGTGTCTGTTTTCTTCTCCCTGCTTAAATAAAACAGTCACATCTAGTAGCATAACAGCATACATTACACATTGTTAGGCACACACTTAACCCTTTTAGTGCCCCTAGATGTTAACCCCTTCCCAGACAGTGTTGTTAGTACAGTGACAGTGTATAGTATCAGCGCCGATTACTGTATTAGTGTCACTGGAGATGTCAGTGTCATTTAGTTAGTTCCCACCTAGCATCAGTTAGTGTCAGATTACCCACTGCAACATCACAGTCCCACTATAAGTTGCTAATCACCACCATTAGTAGTATAAAAAAATGAAATAAAAGAAAAATTCCAGTATATTTACCATCATTTTGTAGACGCTGTAACTTTTGCACAAACCAATTATGGGGATTTGTTGCCAAAGATGTAGCAGAATACATTTTGACCTAAATTTATGAAGACATTTGATTTTTTGATTTTATTATCGGATATGTTTTAGAACAGAAAATATTGTGTGTTTCACAAACTTTTCTGTCTATCTTCATTCATATAATAAAACATTTAAAAAAAACCCAGAGGTGATCAAATGCCACCAAAAGAAAGCTCTGTTTGTGTTTAAAAAAATGACATAAATTTCATGTGGGTACAATGTTGCATGACCATTAAAGTAACGCAGTGCCGCATAGCAAAAAATGCCATGGTCATGAAGAGGGTACAATCTTCCAGAGCTGAAATGGATAACATATACCTCTGCTACACAAGCCCATTGTAATTTCATGTGTTTAAAAATTACCTTTTTATTTCAGTGCAAGATGGCAACCTGGAGCAATATCCAAAAAAAAATTTCCTGCTTGTGTGATTTGCTTAGAAGTCTGCATTAGGATGCAAGTCAGATTTTAGTCATACTTTGCAAAAGAAATGTCCTTAGTTCCTCTGTAGTCATTGGAGATTGAGTTGATTATTCAGGTCTGCTCAGTGTCTCATAGGCTGCTGCTTTGATTGCTTCCCCATGTATTCAAGAGTAAGTAGCCTGAATATTTTTGGCACTCCAGCCAGTCCCTGGGGAGGTGTGCCCAGTAGGTGGTTAGAGAGCTCATAAATAGTCTGGTGTCTGAGGTAAGAAGAGCACAGTTCCTGGGTCCAGTCCTACTGGAGGAGACCCCTGTGCAGGGGCTAGAATTATTGGAGGTGACTCTCAGAAAATATTGAGGACCCAGCTAAAAACCCTAGCTAGGGGCCTATTTGCAAGTTCAGTCCAGGAGTCAGTTTGGGTCTGGAGAAACTCGCTGGAGAGTGTCAGGAGGAAGTTTGGAGAGAAGTGTTCAGCTTTCCTATGGTGGAGTGAGTCAGAAGTTCCCTCACTGAGAAGTGCCTGGTGGATATTGGAAGGAGGCAACCAATGATCCTGTGGTCATGTGAGTAGATAACCAAGTGCTGGAAAATTGTGACCCTGTGTAGCTTTTGGTCCTTTGAGGAGAAGTCCTAGTCACCATCACCGTTCTAGATTCTGTGGGCCATTTTTTTTGTGCATCTCAAGAAAGCTAGAGAAGAGTCCTCAAAGTGTTCAGTTCATCAGTGTTTGGGGTATCCTATGCTCCCTTCACCCCATCCAAGTTCATTGTTCCAATAAAACCCTAAAAAGATGCCCCTAGACCAGTGGTTCTCAACCTGTGGGTCGCGACCCCTTTGGGGGTCGAACGACCCTTTCACAGGAGTCCCCTAAGACCATCAGAAAACACATATTTCCAATGTGTAAAGAGCAGCTACTGTGTAGAAAGCAGCTGCTGTGTTGAAAGCAGCTACTCTGTTAAAAGCAGCTACTGTATTGAAAGCAGCAGTATTGGAGGTAAAACGACACTCATGAATTATAATTACTGGGTAAATAATTTTATGGTTGGGGGTCACCACAACATGAGGAACTATATTAAAGGGTCATGGCATTAGGAAGGTTGAGAACCACTGCCCTAGACTGTTCCTTCATTCCAGTGGAAGAGTGAAGAAAATGCTGTGTACCTGGGTGTGTGTGTTAACTAGGCGGACAGAAAATAAGTTCACCCTTGGCGCTTTTGTGGGTGTGCAACATTTTACTCCACTGCATTCTACTCCACCACATCTATCAAGATTAGCGAGTTGCATACAATCACTTCCCAATCCAACCATAGTCTGACCAGGTCGGGCAAAATGGTCCTTCTCTATTATTTCTATGAGTCTTTCTAACTCATAGAGCCATTACACAGTGTCCTGTACTTAAGTCTTTACCTAAGCACTTCTAATATTAACCTCAAGTGTCTAAATGCTAATCTTATTACCAATTAGTGAAAAGCGATATAATCTTATTACCTTTTTATTACATAACTCTTTCTTCTCTTACTATAATATGACCACACATTTACTTATGGGCTTTTTTGATTTATTTCATTTTAATGTTGGTTATAATAAATTTTTAATTCACTGCAGAAGAAAAATTGAAAGGTTAGTTAAAAGGTTTATACTGGGGACATGGGAATGATTAGCATTTAGTGGGCAGGATTTTAAACTTAAACACATCAATTGAAACAACTCAAGTCTATGACAGGTTGCTAAAATGATGGTTTTGAAAGCAAGGTTTAGGCTGTCCTCACAAAATCAACTTCTCCTTTGTTTTACTGATGACTGACTCTTTAACGTAGAAAAAACTGGCAGAATAAAATGGACACCCACTGAAAGGATCCTTGATTTTCAGGTTTTTTTTGTTGGTATGCTATGTACAATTTGAGTTCTATTGTTTGAGGTATGTTTTGCTTGAGGTTGTAATCAATTATCTGTTCTGCAAGTATGTATCAGGCTACATGTCTTGTCTTCTTTTTTTCCTCTGGAATTTGCTCTTGCATCTTTGAAACATCACACATTTATATGATTAGGATCCAAAAGTTAGAAAAAGCTAAAAATGTAAGTTAAAAGCTAATGCCTTTTATATAAAAAAAATAGTAATTAAAGAGATTTTGAAGAAAATGGAAATCTCCCTTCTACATGAGATTCATCTAAGTCCTGGGATTTTACAGGACAGATGATTACATAAAGTCTAACTCCACCCAAAACCTTTTTTTTTTTTTTTGGATAGAGTGGAAAAAAGTAGAAATTCTTTTTGATTATTACTGCTATCTGTACCTCCATTTGGGTGTTTCCTCTTCACTTTGTCCTGTTCAGATTAGCTTCAGCAGCTTTTTTCAACAAGGATACAGTGGAATCCTAAGATTCCTTCAGTGCAACCTTTCACAACCAGGGTTCTATGGAACCCTAGGGTTTATCAAAAGGTTTCTAGAGGTTCCTTGAGCAATGAGCAATTTCTGCCTCTCAGATAGGTAACCATTAACACCAACTAACTTTTTAGCTATCTGTAAGAGGGACTTTTCCCAATGATCACAAATGTAGGGAACATTCTTTCCAATGACCATCATGCTATTGTACCATGAGCTGTAAATACAGTATAACAATTATTAGCAGGGGTTCCATGAGACTGAAAAGTTATTTAAAAGATTCCTCTCTTTTAAAAAAAAAACTGTTGAGAAAGGCTGTTTTGTTAAGGGTTCCTTGACTTTGTTAAGGGTTCCTTGAGCAATGAGCAATGTTGTCAGTTATCGCTGATGACAATTATCTTCTTAGCTATCTGGAAAAGGGGGAGGGGGGATTCTTTCCAATGACCACAAATGTAAGGTGCATTCTTCTCAGTAGCCAAGTGACCATCACACTAATGTACCACAAGCTGATGATATTGTAACTATTAGCAGGGGTTCCCCAGTTTAATGGTGGGTACAAGTCAGGTTCTCCGACTGGGCTGATGTTTCTGCTCCTCACTGCACTCAAAGACCATGGAGGATCATGACCAGAAGCAGCAGGACCAGTGTGGAACACAACCGGAACTGACATCATTAAGGAGCTGCAGGAAGGGGCGTGGTTACACATTTCAAAGCTTCTGTTTCTTTATCAAACCTGTTCATCAGGGTAAGATGCAATGCATCGGGCAGAGCCGGGCAACGTCACACCAGTTTGACGATTGAGACTGGAAGTTGCTGTAAAACCACTTGCAATGCAATTTTAAGAGTCTTACTGGTTCTCTACTGGTATGTGAGTGTTATTCTGTTATATGTGCTGTGTTTTCAATAAATGACTACACTATATTGACCACTTTGTTCCTCTTCTGAGATACTGTTCTCTGGGGTACTGAGGCTGTTTACAGCATCTTAAAGGAACCGCTGTCCGTATCCTAGGTTTCCATTGGTGGGGAGACATATTAAAAAGTTGAAGCACATGTGACCTATGATTGGAGGTGGCTCACAGTGTTGGTTCTGGGTGCTAACATATCTTTAAGGACATCACACTGGACATTGCACTTAGCACTTTTTTGGGACTTATTGGAATCTAATTTAAATCGAAGTTGCACATTTGTATGAATTATTTGCACTTTTATAATTATTTCATTTATATTATTGCACTGGGCACTTTTTTTGATTTATTGACATTTATGAATTGGGGTATTTATGACTGAGCAATGATGTACTGTTTTCAAGAATTCAACACTTGTGTTGATCCACTCACCAGAAGTATGGGACCTTACTACTGTTTCAGCTCTCATGGGCTTTTAGTGGGGTATAAACCCACTATTAGTGTTTAGGGATGCGCCAATACCGTTCTTTTTTTACCGGTGAGTACGAGTACCGATGACGAAGTACATCTTCACAAATGAAATGGTGTCTTCTGATACCTGCACTATTAGAAGTGTCTATCTCATTGTTTTTACGTTATTGCATCAGCCTTTTTTATTATCACTTTCCATCTGAGGAGCTGTGCAGGACATTGGCATTTGGATATGAGCAGAGAGTTGCCACTGTGATGTAGCAATCTGAGCATTTACTAACCACTCGGTACATTTTGTAAGCATGCATCTTGCTTTCACTGTGGTGTTGGGTGACACTGGTGTCTGCGAAGGAAAGGAACAAGATTTTGGAGCATTCCTCTTAAAGGTGACTGTTACACTAATTTCAGTGAGGACTATTTCTTTACTGTTACCTTTTTTGTTTTCTTGCGTTGTTTATTACTACACCTATTATACTGCTTTTCAGATACATAATATTTTTGACATACTGTTTTGCATTTATTTCCTTTTTTATTTTAATTCTTTAAATGTTATAGCTTAGCACTCAACACTTGTGATTGCTGCTTACACAAGTGTTTTTTTATTTATATTTAGGACCTTTTTGCTTGGTTTCCCTCTTTTTAAATACTTGCTACACTTGAAAGGTGACAGAATATCAATACCAGTACTTGTGTCCAGGGCTGCTGTTAGAAATCACAGGGCCCCTCATGGCCTACTTGACAGTCCCCCCCCCCCCCCAAAAAAAAATATCAAAAATATATTTTTGGGAAAAATACACTAAAATCATTATTGGTGAACATAAGCACAACATAAACTATAAAATTCCTAAAAGACAAAACTGTATTAAGTTAATAAATATCGCACTGTATGTGAATGAGGTCGTGGGGCCTGTCTAGTGTGAATCAATGTTTATATGTGCTGGAAGCTGTGTGTCTGCAGCCTATGTTAAGCTATGTGGATGCAGCGATAAGGCTGGCGGTTGGAACTGAGACTCTGACTACGCCATGTTGCCGTGAGTGGGACCTAACATGCCTGTGCACTAAGGGTACCTTTACCAGAGGTGCGCTCATCAATGCCCTGGATCAGGCATGAACTGCTATGATGTGAAAAGTCTAACATTTGGCAGTCTCCCAACTCCGAGATGAGCTGATACTGCAAGTAGTACAAAACTGTATCTCTCTTCTAAGAGCAGTCCCATTGCTCTACTCCCAGTGTGTCACATGTGTTAGACGTACAGCGCCACTCCACCAGCCAGCGTGCCTCTACTACTTCACTTCCAGTAATGGAATGAAACCCCTTCAGACACATAGTGCAGGTCTCATACGTGTCCTGTGTTAAATAAAAGAAATGCAGCGCTCTTAAAAAGTGAGTAAATATAATGATAAACACAGTCCGGTGAAAACAGTGCTCCTTGATTCCCAGTGCAAATGGTAGAAGTTCACACTAACCAGAACGCGCATAGGTAATGCGCATGTGTATATATATATATCCTGAAGATCCCCTCTCCACTCAGGTCTGGTCAGGAAAATAGCTGGGAAAGATGGAGATCCTACGCCCTCATGTGGTGAGAAAGTGGTCCGGCAGGTCAGAGCAGTATCAATCTGGATAAGCCTCCAAAGGAACTGACACAGGGATCCCCAGGGCTGCAAGGATGGAAGAAGCTCCTCACAGGAGACATAGGGAAGCACTCATAGTGTAGTAGGTAAAACTTTTATTCCAAAAAAACCCAGGTGCATATTTGAGTATTACATAGCCAAGTATGAGCAAACATACTGACCCTTTGAGAAGTCAAAATGGCCGCCGGGCCTCCTCAAGGCACCGACGGCTTAGTGTCAACGGCGTCCTGGGTGGAACCTCTGAAGTAGTGCGTGCGCACGAAACGCGTCAGGTGGGTCCCAAGACGCCGTTGACACTAAGCTGTCGGTGCCACGAGGAGGCCCGGCGGCCATTTTGACTTCTCAAAGGGTCAGTGTGTTTGCTCATACTTGGCTATGTAATACTCAAATATGCACCTGTGTTTTTTTGGAATAAAAGTTTTACCTACTACACTATGAGTGCTTCCCTATGTCTCCTGTGAGGAGCTTCTTCCATCCTTGCAGCCCTGGGGATCCCTGTGTCAGTTCCTTTGGAGGCTTATCCAGATTGATACTGCTCTGACCTGCCGGACCACTTTCTCACCACATGAGGGCGTAGGATCTCCATCTTTCCCAGCTATTTTCCTGACCAGACCTGAGTGGAGAGGGGATCTTCAGGATATATATATACACATGCGCATTACCTATGCGCGTTCTGGTTAGTGTGAACTTCTACCATTTGCACTGGGAATCAAGGAGCACTGTTTTCACCGGACTGTGTTTATCATTCTATTTACTCACTTTTTAAGAGCGCTGCATTTCTTTTATTTATGTATTTTGGGACTGTTATGTGTTTTCCTATAATGTTCAGCTGCTTTATATTGTAGATGAGCGCTTACTATACAATTTTATTATCCTCGTGTCCTGTGTTAACTCCTCCTGTACCATACTTGCTGGTTAGGATGGGAACCTCCATAACACCAGTTGCTATGGGAGATGGACCAGTAGGGAGGGAGTCCTACTGGCGCCCCCTCACTACCAGAGGATACCCCACCTACTGAGGTACCACGCCTCAACTGGTTGCTCGTGACTGTACTGAGTGAAGTTGGTTGTCATTAGTAACAACCTTGTTCTCCATTAGGATGTGACTCGTTGACACTGTTTAGAGGTCGATGAGAATTACCACCGGTGTGAAAGAGGACAAAGTATATGTGCCTAGGTCATAGGAGTGTGTTATGATGCACACATACACATTTTGACAAACCATATGTGTGAGTAAAAAACAGCAGTTTATTCATGGTGTGAACATTCTACCAAGGATCAGGATGTGCCTATAAATGTATAAACGAACATCATAACCACACAGGATTCAGTGCTATATACAGTTAGGTCCATATACCCAAATGGAAGAAAAACATATTTGAAATATATTTTATAAATATTCTTCCCAAATATATTGACATATATTTGAAATACAGTTGTGACCAAAATTATTCAACCCCCAATGCTGTAAAGGGGTTTAGGGACTATAGTGTACATTTGGAATTGTATTCAGAATCAAATCCTACAAGGACGTTGTAACTACCCAAATGCAACTAAAATGACATCAATTGTTTATGTAATACAGTAGTAAATGGTTCTTATGTGGTTTCTTCATTGCCACAATTATTCAACCCCTTAAAGACTACCACTCTGAAGAACAGAGGTTCATACAGGTGCTTTCCATCAGGTATTGAAAACACCTGTGGATGTCACCGAGCAGCAATCAAGCATAATAAGCACCAATTAGGCAGCTTTAAAATGACTGTGATACTCAGCTCCTTCTAGACATTTACTGGTGTGGTTACAAACATGGTGAAGGCAAGAGAATGGTCCAGGAAGACAAGAGAAGAGGTGATTTCTCTTCACAGGAAGGGCAATGGCTATAAGAAGATTGCAAAGATGTTAAACATACCAAGAGACACCTTAGGAAGCATCATTCGCAAATTCAAGGCAAAGGGCACTGTTGAAACGCTACCTGGTCGTGGCAGAAAGAAGATGCTGACTTCGACTGCTGTGCGCTACCTGAAGCGTAGAGTGGAGAGAAGTCCCCGTGTGACTGCTGAGGAACTGAGAAAAGATTTGTCAGATGTGGGTACAGAAGTTTCAGCCCAGACAATAAGACGCACACTGCGTAATGAAGGCCTCCGTGCCAGAACTCCCAGGCGTACCCCCTTGCTGTCTCCAAAGAATAAGAAGAGTCGACTGCAGTATGCCAAAAGCCATGTGGACAAACCACAAAAGTTGTGGGATAGTGTTCTGTGGACTGATGAAACAAAATTAGAACTGTTTGGGCCCATGGATCAACGCTATGTTTGGAGGAGGAAGAACAAGGCCTATGATGAAAAGAACACCTTGCCTACTGTGAAGCATGGTGGAGGGTCAATCATGCTTTGGGGCTGTTTTGCTTCTGCAGGTACAGGGAAGCTTCAGCGTGTGCAAGGTACCATGAATTCTCTTCAGTACCAGGAGATATTGGATGGAAACGTGATGCAGTCCGTCACACACCTGAGGCTTGGGAGACGTTGGACCTTTCAACAGGACAATGATCCCAAGCATACCTCCAAGTCCACTAGAGCATGGTTGCAGAGGAAAGGCTGGAACATTTTGGAGTGGCCATCGCAGTCACCAGACTTAAATCCGATTGAGAACCTCTGGTGGGACTTAAAGAAAGCAGTTGCAGTGCGCAAGCCTAAGAATGTGACTGAACTGGAGGCCTTTGCCCATGAAGAATGGGCGAAGATACCCGTAGATCGCTGCAAGACACTTGTGTCAAGCTATGCTTCACGTTTAAAAGCTGTTATAACTGTAAAAGGATGCTGTACTAAGTACTAAGATTGAATGTCACTTGGGGGTTGAATAAAACTGATAATGCTGTGAGCACAGAAAAGACATTTGTGGTTATTTCATTATAACTGTTATGTTATATTTGTCTGACCTACAAGTGCCTCTTTAATGTAAATGTAAGCAAGATGACTGAATGATCAAAAGCAATGTCAAACTGGCCAAAACACTCAATTTCAGTGGGGGTTGAATAATTTTGGTCACAACTGTACTACAATTTTGGCCATATTCAATATATTTCAAAATATATTCTTCAGATTTTTTTTCAACATGTTAAAATGACTTTTTAACATATATTTTTACATATATTTGTAAATAGATTCCAAAAATGTAGATTTGTATTTTTAAAGACATACAGTATATTTGAAAATGTATTTTCAAAAATATTTTTCATCTTTTGTAATAACGCATTTCAACATAAAGTATATATATTTTGCAATATATTGAATATAGCCAAAATTGTAGTATTTCAAATATATGTCAATATATTTGGGAAGAATATTTTTAAAATATATTTCAAATATATTTTTCTTCCATGTGGGTATAATTGGACACAGCCACAATTTTAGTTTCTTTCAGGTATTTACCAAAACATATTCAAGCTGTAGTTATATAATGGATATGGGCTGAAAGTGCACACTCTCAAGTTTAATTTGAGGGTATGTACATCCAAATTACAGGAAGGGTTTAGGAATTACAGCTCTTAAGAGTAGCCATCCCCCTTTTTCAAGGGACCAAAAGTAATTGGACAATTGAATCAAAAGCTGTTTCGTGGCCAGGTGTGGGCTACTCCTTTGTTATTTCTTCATCAATTAAGCAGATAAAAGGCCTGGAGTTGATTATAAGTGTGGTATTTGCATTTGGAATTCATTGCTGTGAACCTACATCATGCGTTCAAAGGAGCTGTCCATGCAAGTGAAACAGGCCATTGTAAGGCTTCAAAAACTAAACAAATCCATCAGAGAGATAGTAGCAATATAAGAAGTGACCAAATCGAGTTTGGTACATTCTGAGGAAAGAAGAACGCACTGGTGAGCTCAGCAACATAAAAAGGCATGGACGTCCACAGAAGACAACAGTGGTGGATGATCGCAGGATCCTCTCTATGGTAAAGAAAAACCCAGTCACAACATCCAGACAAGTGAAGGACACTCTCCAGGAGGTGGGTGTATCATTGTCAAAGTCTACAGTTCAGAGAAGACTTCACGAGAGCAAATACAGAGGGTTCACCACAAGGTGCAAACCATTCACAGGCCTGAAGAATAGAAAAGCCAGATAACTTTGCCAAAAAAAATCTAAAAAAGCCAGAGCAGTTCTGGAAAAGCATTCTTTGGATGGATGAAACTAAGATTAATCTGTACCAGAATGACAGGAAGACAAAAGCACACAACACCATCTGTAAAACATAGTGGAGGCAGTGTGATGGCAAGGGCATGCATGGCTTCCAGTGGCACTGGGTCATTGGTGTTTATTGATGATGTGACAGAAGCAACCAGATGAATTCTGCAGTGTTTAGAGATATACTGTCAGCCCAGGTTCAGGCAAATGCACCAAAGTTGATTGGACGGTGCTTAACAGTACAGATGGACAGTGATCCAAAACACACTGCAAAAGAAACCCAGGAGCCTTTGAAGGAAAAGAAGTGGCATATTCGGCAATGGCCAAGTCAATCACCTGATCTCAACCCAATTGAGCATGCATTTCACTTGCTGAAGGCAAAACTAAAGGCAGAAAGACCCACAAAAAACAACTGAAGACAGCTGCAGTTAGAGCCTGGCAAAGCATCAGAGAGGAGGAAACCCAATCTTTGGTAATGTCCCTGGTTTCCATGGCAGTCATTGCCAGTAAAGGATTCTCAACCAAATATGAAAAATGAACATTTTACTTATGATTATATTTATTTCTCCAATTACATTTGAGCCCCTGAAAATGGAGGGACTGTGTATAAAAATGGTTGTAGTTCCTAAAATTTGTACTTGATATTTATGTT
This sequence comes from Staurois parvus, assembly GCF_062004578.1. Lineage (NCBI taxonomy): Eukaryota > Metazoa > Chordata > Amphibia > Anura > Ranidae > Staurois > Staurois parvus. The sequence continues at coordinate 7,248,547 of NW_028318197.1, read as the reverse complement.
TAACCCCTTGCATTATAGCTGAAAGTCTGCACTTCAAATTCATTTGGATTGTTTTGTTTTAATTTATTCTGTGGCATACAGAGTCAAAAGTATGAAAATTGTGCCTGTGTCCAAATATATATGGACCTAACTGTAGCTTACTATTTATCAAATGTTGCCACCTTGTGGATATTTCAGGATTGCTGCATATTGTTTTCCCTGTGATTGTAAAAAAAAAAAAAAAAAGATACATTTTTTTATTATTATTTTTATTATTATTATTCAGGATTTATATAGCACCAACAGTTTACGCAGCACTTTACAACATAAGTGCAGACAGTACAATTACAATACAAATGAATACAGGAGGATTTAGAGGGCTCTGCTCGTTAGAGCTTACAATCTAGATACTATATCTGTCAAAAATAAAATAACTGAATAACAGCTGATCTTTAGGCTCCATGCACTCTGGCTTAGAAATTGCTGCTTCTGCAGGAGGTCTGTGTTTTGGCTGTAGAAGCAGCTCAATGTTATCCTATGTGTCCATGCACAGTAGGACAGCAAGAGTCATATTTTAAGCTCAACGTTTAGCACCAGGAAGAAAAAACCCTTGTGGTTTGCATTTTTGATTGGAGCTTTCTGGCAGAAAAAAAGGCTAAACTCGCCTAAAATGTGTACAAAAACGCTCTATATCAGCGGGGTTTTTTTTCTGACAAGGGAACTGGGATGGAGCCTTACCTGAAAGTAAGTGCTAATGGATTACACATTTTCCTTTGTTTAATGCTGTCAGTAGAAAATGTGAGTTAAATGCAGTGTGGTTACCCCACAAGTATAGGTAAGGGTGTGGTCCAACCCACGTTTTTCATATGGTTTACAAAGTAGATCATAGGAAATGCTCATTGTCACGATTTGCCAAGGCTTTATCCTAAAGCTGGACTTCTCTCTTAGTCAACATAGCTTATTTTTAATCCTTATTCTGTTAGTATTAGTAAATAGATAGGAAAGTTTATCATATGTATTTGTTTTAAACTTTTTTTTCTACATTGCTTCCTGGTTTCCAGGCCTAGGCAAATTATGTCATACATCTCAATAGTCTTCAGGAGGGGAGGAGGGGTTTTCTCAGCTAAGCACACTCTCCTGTCTGCACGCCAGAGCTAAGGGCAGATGGATTCCAGGAAGGCATTGTCCTGCGTGAGTGCATTTTCTGCTGGAATGCAAAACAGCAGTTGAACACAGCAGTTTAACTAAAGCAAGATAACTCAAGCAGCAGGAAGATACAATAAAGAACTCTGGATGGACTGCAAGCAAACACCCTGGGAAACATCTCCTACAAGTTTGATTCCCACTCCATCTACCTTTTAAAATGCCCCCTATACTCCTCCTTCTCATATTACTATCCTCTGCTCTCAAAATCTCTTTTCTATACCCCTCTGCTCCACCCCAAAGCTTATACATATTACCCTCACTTCTAACATCTCCTAACTACTGCTCTCATCACCTCCTACTAATACTTTACTCACCTGCTGACCCAAACACCAGGACAGGAAGGCATGTGCACTCATATACATCCCGCTAACATCTTACTTTCTTCACCCTCATTCTTCTCCTAATGTCTGGGGATATCTCCCCAAGCCCTGGTCCTCCAGTATCCAGGCACCCTCCTTCCTCTAGGAATAGCCACAATCCTCTCAACTTAATCTCAATCCCTATGCTCTCCCTTTTTCATGTTCACTCTGGAATGCCCACTCTGTCTGTAATAAGCTCACCTCTTTCTATGACCTTTTTGTCTCCCATGCCTTTAACCTACTACCAATTACAGAAACTTGGCTTCAAGCATCAGATTCTGCTTCTCTTACAGCACTTTCCTATGGTGGCCCTCTCTGGACCCACCTACCCAGGCCCAGTGGTCAGAAAAGAGGTGGAGTTGGTTTACTTCTATCTCCACTGGGCACCTTTTAAGTCCTCCCTAACCCTCCCTCTCTATCCTTCTCTTCTTTCGAAACTCACTGCATTCGGCTATTTCTCCCATTTTTCTCGGAGGATTGCAGTGATCTATTGGCCTCCTGGACCGGTGTCACGCTTTCTTGATGATTTCCCGGCTTGGCTACCCTATTTTCTCTCCTCTGAAATAACCACTATCATTCTTGGAGATTTTAACATCCCCATTAATGTAAACAACCCGGCTACATCCCAGCTCTTCAACCTAACCTCATCTTTTGCCGTAACACAATGGATACAGTCCTCCACTCACTCTGATGGGAATATATTAGACCTTTTTTTCTCCCATCTTTGCACTCCCTACAACCTCACAAACACCCCCCTTTCTTCTCTCTTATCACAATTTCATCACCTTTGCAGTGTCCTCATCTTCAAACACTTATCCCTCCGAGCAGCAAACCTTCACAACTTAAACCCTGATCTTTTCCACTCTGCAACTGACCGCCTCTGACAGAATCTCTCCCCTGTCCTGCCCTGACTTGGCCGCTGCTGTCTACAACAGTTCACTTTCATCCACACTAGACTCTCAGGCCACAACCAATACAACCATGGCCGACTGACAACACCAGAAATCTTAAGCGACATAGTCGTGCATTGGAGCGATTGTGGCATAAAACCAAATCTCAGAAAGCATTCACCCTATATAAATCTGCTTTCTTAACATACAATTCCTCCCTCCATGCTGGAAAACAAGCCTTCTTTGTCACTCTTCTTAATACCTTGTCATCCAGTCCTCGTTGTCTCTTCTCTACTTTTAACTCTCTGCTTTCTCCACCTCCACCCAGTAACTCACTCACTGCTTACGAGATTGCAAATCATTTAATAAACAGGATTGATGCAATACATAGGAACATCTCCACTACTCAGACATCTATCCACTTAGCATACCTTATAATAAACCTCTCTCAACACTTTCCTCTTTTGACCTTGCTACTACTAAAGAGGTCACTAAAGTTTTCTCAGAAGCCCATCTCACCACGTGCCCCCTCTCAACTACTATGGTCATCCTCTTCTTCTGTCTTCTGCTCCCTCACTCACATCTTCAATCTCTCTTTCTCTATTGGTGCCTTCCCCACCCTTCTAAAGCATGCACAGATCACTCCCATACTTAAAAAGCCCTCGCTGGACCCCACCAACCTGAACAACTTAAGACCCATCTCCCTGCTCCCGTTTACCTCTAAAGTCTTAGAACGCTTAGTCTACAATCGCCTGAGCTCCTACCTCACTGACAACAATTTTCTTGACCCTCTACAGTCTGGCTTTCGCTCACTCCACTCCACTGAAACTACCCTACTAAAACTCACTAATGATTTACTAATTGCTAAAACTAATGTCCACTACTCCATAGTCTTACTACTTGATCTCTCTGTGGCTTTTGATACTGTTGACCATCCCCTCCTCCTGAAAAAATTCCACTCTCTTGGCCTCCGAGACACTGCTCTTTCCTGGTTCTCCTCCTACCTATCGCAACGCTCCTTCAGCATTACCTATAACTCTGTCTCCTCCTCTTCACTTCCTCTTTCTGAAGGGGTCTCTCAAGGTTCTGTCCTTGGACCCCTTCTCTTCACTATCTACACCTCCTCCCTTTGTCACTTGATAAACTCCCATGGCTTTAAGTACCATCTCTATGCTAATGACACACAAATCTATCTTTCTACTCCTCACCTCACCCCTTCAGTCTCCTCTCACATTACTAACCTACTAAGTGACATATCAGCATGGATGTCACTCCACTTCCTCAAACTCAATCTTTCCAAATTGGAGCTCATACTATTCCCTTCAGCCCCTGCTCCCTCCTCTGACTTCTCCATCAAGATCAACAATACAACCATTAGTCCTTCCCCTCATGCCAGGGTACTAGGTGTAATCCTGGACTCCCATCTGTCCTTTCAGCCCCAAATCCAATCACTGTCCAAATCATGTAGACTTCACCTCCGCAACATCTCCAAGATACACCTGTTCTTAACCTCTGAAACCACTAAGCAACTTATTCACTCCCTTGTTATCTCTCGCCTTGACTATTGTAACAAAATTCAAAACATTAACAATAACACATAAAGCCATTTATAACTCTGTCCCAAATTGCATCACCAATCTTGTCTCCAAATATCACCCAAACCATACTCTCCACTCCTCCCACGACCTCCTGTTCTTATCTCCTCCTCCATGCTCGTCTCCAGGACTTCTCCAGAGCCTCCCCCATCCTCTTGACCCAAATCTATCTGACTGTCGCCTACTCTGCCCACTTTTAAGCGATCTCTGAAAACCTATCTCTTCAGGGAAGCCTATCCTGCCTTCAGCTAATAACAATCTTCTTTTCCTCCTATCAGTTCATCCCCCACAGTTATTACCTTTTGAACCACCAGCCTCTCCCTCTTAGATTGTAAAGTCCAAGGAGCTGGGCCCCCCTAACCCTCTTGTATTGAACTGTATCATTGCTGTATTGTCTCCCTTTATATTGTAAAGCGCTGAGCAAACTGTTGGCGCTATATAACAATTATAATAGTTCTCAGCTCTTAGTCACCACTTTAAGCCACCACTTAAAGTCCCAATCCCTTTGCACATCAGTCCACAGAATGATCTTTTTTGGCTGATGGGTGACTGCAGTGTTCTGTCACTGAATGTAAAAGTAAGCAAGCAGACATTCTACCAATGGCCACCAGTGTAAGAGGGCACTTTGCCACAGACCACCAATGTAAGGGGGAAAATGTCCCCTTATTTTGGTGATCAGTGTTAAAGTTACCCATTACATGGGTGGTGAGTGGCTGGTTCCTGTGGTTTCCTCCATGACCTAATAATATGACAGCTCTTTTCAGTGAACCCATTTATGTTTATGTCAGCAATCAGAAATTACCTTTAAAATCCATTAGCTTGGACAAAAAAGTCAGCCTGGCCGACGCCCTGTGAGGGACATGCTAGGATTCTGAACAGCACTGAGGTTCAGGATTGACTCTAATGATGACCGATGCTGCTCAAAACAGGGACCCTTGGAGATGTGTTTATAAGATGCCCCCCTGATTGTCAAAAAAATTTGAAATTCCATCTACAAGGCAGTCAAAGAGGACGTTTATAATACAGTTCATTAGTACTAAAATTATTTTGAAGATTAAATCTGCAGATGTGGGACAGCTAGCAAATATGGGACAAATGAAGCAGTTGGAGCAGTTATTCTGTAAAGGAGCGCAGTATGAAGTTTTTCCAGCAGATGGTGCAATCAGCTTTTCAAAACCAGCCTGTCCTGGGTTTCTGTGCAGAGCCAAGTATTGTTTTTGCAATCCCATTTCTTTATATTTTTTTGCTTGTACAGCAGACATAAATATTGTTCCCTGTTTTGTTTTTCTTTTGTTTTTTTTTGGGGGGGGGGGTGGAAATCACTTTAATATATATATGATGACAACAGGTGCTTTAAAACAACTATCAGCCGCTAAGTAAAGAAAAGTTAGTTTGGGGTGGCCTTAAAATGAGCATGCAGAGCAAAGTACCAGGTTCTATTTAACCACTTGACCCCCGCAAGATTTACCTCCCTTCATGACCAAGCCATTTTTTGCTTTTTGGCACTGCGTTACTTTAACTGGTAATTGCACAGTCAAGCAACTCCGTACAATAATGAAATTTTATATAATTTTTTTTTACACAAATAGAGCTTTCTTTTGGTACTTGATCACCAGTGGGTTTTTTATTTTTTTGCACTATAAATGAAAAAAGACCAAAAATTAAAAAAAAAAAAAAAAAGTACTTTCTGCTATAAAACATATCCAGTAAAAAAATTTAAAAATCAAATTTCTGCATACATTTTGGCAAAAATGTATTCTGCTACATATTTTTGGTTAAAAAAAAATTCCCAATAAGCGTATATTGATTGGTTTGCATGAAAGTTATAGTGTCTACAAATTATGATATATGTACTAGAATTTTTTTTTTATTTTAAGTTTCTTTATACTAGTAATGACGTGACAATCAGCAACAGCGGGACTGTGATAATATAGCAGGCAATTTGACACTGACACTGTGGCAACCAATTACTCTAATACGGTGATCAGTTCTAAAAACATACACTGTCACTGTACTAATGACACTGGCTGGGAAGGAGTTGAACATCTAGTGTGATCAAATGGTTAAATGTGTGCTTAACCAGTGTTTATATGTGTACTGTGAGGTGCTTTCACTAAGGGCTGCGCTGGTTTTTATGGCCTGCTTTGCAGGGAAACAAAAACTGGAATATCCCCACTGACAAGATCTTTGTATTGTTTACATTGACAGAGTTCTGCCCTGTCTTCCTCCTTGCTGATCAGTGGGTGCCGGTGGTCAATCACTGGCTAGCACCCACTGTTCGGCTTGTGCTGTGACAAGACAGCTGGCGGTGCTCCCGTGCGCACCCTGCCTAGAAGTGCCAGATCACATACTAGATATGTGATCCAGCACAGGAGAGCTGCTCTGCCGCCGTACTTCTACAGGAGGTGGTTGGTAACTGGCTAATGCAGCATACAGTATACTTACATTTGTTCCTTTGCAACTGCATTCAGCCTCCATGAATGAAAGGAAAGTGCTATGTAAGCTAAAAGTTGATATAGTCATAGCTTAAATAGGGCTGTAGACCTCCATTTAAAGGGTTGATTGACCTAGTGCTGTCACATAGAGCGAGTTAGATATTCCTCTATACCTGGAAGTATCTGGAAGGGGAGTGAAGGTAAGGCTGCAGTTGCACAAACATTTAGTCACAGTGTGAATCTCAGTGGCAGAAATCTACTGATTCCTACTGATGGGCTTGACAGCTGTGAGAAGATAGCTGCTGAGGCCCTACACTGCAATGACAGGCTGATGGCGACTGCAGTTATTCATGGCTGTTCTCACAACCAGAGATTATACCAAAGAAACAAAAGAAAAAAAAAAAAGACCTCCAAACCACCTTAAATATATGTAGTCCTCAGTAGATAGCATTAACCATTTTTTGGTGTAGTTTATTACTGGACTAGCAAAGAAATTCCCTTAATTCATATACAGCAAAGACAATTATAAGCAACCAAAAACAATTAGTATACAAACATTAAAAACACACAGGTATACATATTTCCATTAAAAAAACCTCACATTCAAAATCCTCCTTTTCTGGTATTGCATTAAACGTTTTCTATCATACCCATTACCAGGGGTGGACTGACCATTTGGAAACTCGGGCAATGCCCGAGGGCCCGGGGTCAGTAGGGGCCCTATGAGATGCCCCTGGTACCTTTTTCATAGGCTTTTTTGAGTTTGGGCAAGGACACAGGGGCCCCATGATCCCCTATTGCCTGGGGGCCCATGAGTTGTCAGTCCGCCCCTGCCCAATACCCATACCCAGGGGCAGACTGACCATTTGAGCACTCGGGCACTGCCCGAGGGCCCGGGGTCAGTAGGGGGCCCCATAAAATGACTCTGGTACCTTTTATAGGCTTTTTTAGGTGTGTTTTGAGTGTGGGCAAGGACACAGGGGCCCCATGATCCCCAATTGCCCAGGGGCCCCATGAGTTGTCAGTCCGCCCCTGCCCATACCCATTAATATAGAGCTTTATAATGAAAGATCATACTTCTTATAACTTTCCAGAAGGTGATCAAACACAAAAAACAACAAAAAAGCTCCCCAAAAAACAAACTGGTGAATATGTTGCATTAGTATCTATGTATTGTGTATTCGTGGATGGATGTATGGATATTACTCCTATGACCTACAGTACAATAGGTCTTATTGTGATTTAAATATATGACTTTGTATAAAATTTGTTCCAGTAAAGTCCAATGAATTTATGGTTTTTGGTGTTGGTTCGATGTACACATATGAATGTGGCACATTAATGGTTAATAACGAAATACAGTATATAACATTTTTTTGGCAGTAAGGGCATGTTGCTGATTTTATGAGAACTAAAGCTTGAGATAGTAGAATCTTCATACTGGATACATTAAAAGCCAAATTCAGGAACCTGAAATGTCATCCAGGAGACTTTTATATGGGGTTCTTACATTTCAATCATTATTCATGGCTCCAAGGCAATGTGTCCAAGCATTCTTCACAGGCAAAATGTATTCTTCCTGGGAGAGTGTATAAACACAGCACTGAAGGCAGATTTTATCCCAGTACAGTATCCTCATATGGGATAAATCTCAACCTTTATGGGGGAAGGTGCAACCAATGTAGTAAACTGTACTATCTTGTATCTTGTTGATGTCCATGGGGACCACTGACAGCCTAAATATGTCATTGCAGGTGGATATTGCCAGACCATATATAATGCACGTTTAACAAGAACCTGCCAGTTTTCCAAATCAGTGTCCAAACTGTCATATAATAGTGAAGGCAGTTATATACTGCTTGAAGCCAGCCCAGAATATACACAGGTAGGTATACATGCCCATAACCACAGAACTTAGGTGTTCAAAAGTCCTTTCATAGCGCTTGAGGTCTGTTGGAGGATTAAATAGAGAAGGTACCAATAAAAGCTATCAATATTTGATATTTTAGAGCCATGTTTTTCTGCCATGACTAGTTTCAGTGTAATAGCAGAATTCACCAGCAGGTGACAGTGTTATTACTCATCTCTGTACCATGGAAAGCTAGGATGTGGAAGAGGGGAGACCCTTCTGTTTTGCCAGAGACAATTGACTCTGCAAATCCTCTTTAATGTTTCACATCAGATTTAAAGAAATAGTGTTTAGTACGATATGTGTAGGCCACTATTCACCACTGATTTATGAAATACAAATGTGCACATATTTAAACATTACGCAAAAATAATTGCAAATTACAATATATTGGAGATTTTCAGGAAGGCGATGTAGTGTTCAGGATGGAATAGTGCTGAAATGTCTAAGACAGGGTTTCTCAACCAGGGTTCCATGGACCCCAATGGTTCCTCCAGAAGTTACCAGGGGTTCCTTGAGCATTGAGCAATTTCTGCACCTCAGATAAGTTCCCACTAACAGCATTGACCTTTTTAGTAATCTGTAAGGAGGTAATTCTTCCCAGTGACCACAAGTGTAAGGAGCATTCTTTCCACTGACCATCACGCTAATGTGTCATAAATTGTAGATATAGTAATCTCTAGCAGGGGTTCCTTGATACTGGAAAGGTATTTCAAGGGTTCCTCTGTGTTGACAAAGTTGAGAAAGGCTGGTCTAAGCTGTCAAGAATAGGTCATTAGCCCGTTTGGCAAAGGTAGTTTCTGTGGAGTTTTTAGGCCGAAACTAGATATAAAAGGGTCAAGTAGGTTATTTTTAAAGCAGAAGTGAGTCAGGCAATTATCTAGCAGCCACAGGAGGAGTTTCAGTAAGAAATGGAGGGCTGTACAGGTCACAGACTTCTCACACAGGTAGGGTCAAGTGACATTGTCTTTGGAGTGATGTGGGATTGTGATTGTGAGACATACCAATGAAAAAGACATGAACCAGAAAACACTGATAGTTTGAAATCCAGATAGAAAATGACCTAGATTGGAGACCATAGATGGAGTTCAATGATGAATAGAATCTGTCATGACACACTTTAAAAAGGAGTGTTGATATAGTCAATGGAGAATCATTTTTGTGTGCTATTCATAAACACTCAACATGTAAAATGTGGATAAGTGATAGGAGCCTTCATTCTCTAGGATACAAGAATGCCTCTATACACTGCCAGAAATGTCCATATTTGTACAGTTATCCTTTCGTCTGGGTTTATATATTTGCTATGCATTAGCACATGCACATTAACATGGATTATGTTGTCATGAATGTGAGTTGCGGTAAGAGAGCGCATTTATTTTGAATGTACTGCCAACGCACTACAACAGACCTAAATATGCAACTGTACCTTTGATTTTCCAGTCCATTACAATGCATTGATGGTTCACATCTGTGTCATGTGGTGAGCCAAAATGCAGGCCTGTTGTAGCATGTTGGAGATGTGCATTAGGTTGCCATTCAAAATGAATAGTAACGCATCATGGTTTTTGTGCTACCACACACTGCATAAACGTATGGTAAACACGTGCATTGCAATGCAACTAATGTAAACCCAACCTTAAAGAGTTAGTTCATCTTTACAGAAAAAATGTAAAGGTGACCTAACACCATACACCCTCCCCACCCCCATGGTCCCTGCTGTACTTACCTCCAGTGTTGAGGAGCTGTCAGCACCACCACAGCTGGTCCAGTGGTCCAGGGATTTGAAATCCTCTTTTCCATGCAGCACTTTCAGGATGGAACAGATTGATTATTTGTGACCACACTGACCAGTCAGAATCGATCTGGTCATCCCAGAAACATTGCATGGAGAAGAGGATGAAGAGCAGTCATTTCAAATCCCCGGACCATGGAACTGGCTGTGGGGGTGCTGACAGCTCAGCAACCCCAGATGTAAGTACACCCGGGATGGAAGAGGGGACAGGGGGGTGGGGAGGGTGTACAGTGTTAGGTCACCTTTACAGAAAAACTGTAAACGGGAACTAACACTTTAAAATAGATGGCTGCATGGCACTTAGGACAGGTTTCCTGTTGGTGACAGCAGTGGATCATGCCTGCATAATATTTAGGATTAGTGGCAGTGCTGGGTGGAGATGGGATCAACGACACTCACTTGCTGTCATCTGTCAGTTAGTTTCCACTCAGTTCTCCCTGCCTGTATGGGGAGGAGAGAGAGGGGGTTGAGAAAGAGAGAGAAAGGGGTGAGTTGCACTATAAATTAAAAAAGACAAAAATGTTAAAAAAAAAAATTTTTTTTTTTACTTTTTGGTATCAAACAGGCCAATATGTATCCTGCTACATACTTTTGGTAAAAAAATCCCAATAAGTGTTTACTGATTGGTTTGCACAAAAGTTAAACCGTCTAGCAACTATGGTATATATAGTAGAATGTTTATTTATTTTTTTACTAGTAGTGGTGACTCATAGCGGGACTGAGATAGTATGGAGAGCAATCTGACACTAACTGACACCTTTGACACTTTGTGGGCAATCAAAGGGTTAAATGTGTCTAACCAGTGTTTATGTGTGTACAAGGAGGGAAAGCCTCAAAAGGTAATTGCAAAAGAAGTTGGATGTTCCCAAAGTGCTGTATCAAAGCACATTAATAGAAAGTTATGTGGAAGGGAAAAGTGTGGAAGAAAAAGGTGCACAAGCAGCAGGGATGACTGCAGTCTGGAGAGGATTGTCAGGAAAAAGGCCATTCCAAAGTGTTGGGGACTTTCACAAGGAGTGGACTGAGGCTGAAGTCAATGCATCAAGAGCCACCACACACAGACGGTTAATGGACATGGGCTTCAAATGTCAAATTCCTCTTGTCAAGCCGCTCCTGAACAACAAACAACGTCAGAAGCATCTTACCTGGGCTAAAGAAAAGCAGACCTGGTCTGTTGCTCATTGGTCCAAAGTCCTCTTTTCTGATGAGAGCAACTTTTACATCTCATTTGGAAACCAAGGACTCAGAGTATGGAGGAAGAATGGAGAGGCACACACTGCAAGATGCTTGAAGTCCAGTGTGAAGTTTCCACAGTCTGTGTTGATTTGGGGAGCCATGTCATCTGCTGGTGTTGGTCCACTGTGCTTCATTAAGTTCAGGGTCAATGCAGCCATCTACCAGGAGATTTTGGAGCACTTCATGCATCCTTCCTCAGACGAGCTTTATGGGGATGCTGACTTCATTCTCCAGCAGGACTTGGCACCTGCCCGCACTGCCAAAAGCACCAAAACCTGGTTCAATGACCGTGGGATTACTGTGCTTGATTGGCCAGCAAACTCGACTGACCTGAACCCCATAGAGAATCTATGGGGCATTGCCAAGAGAAAGATGAGAGACATGAGACCGAACAATGCAGAAGAACTGAAGGCTGCTATTGAAGCATCCTGGTCTTCCATAACACCTCAGCAGTGCCACAGGCTGATAGCTTCCATGCCATGCCGCATTGAGGCAGTAATTGCTGCAAAAGGGGCCCAAACCAAGTACTGAGTACATATGCATGCTTATACTTTTCAGAGGTCCGAGATTGTTCTATGTACAATCCTTGTTTTATTGATTGCATGTAATATTCAAATTTTCTGAGATTGTGGATTTAGGGTTTTCCTGAGCTGTAAGCCATAATCATCACAATTATGACAAATGACGGCTTGAACTATCTTGCTTTGCATGTAATGAGTCTATCTCATATATTAGTTTCACCTTTTAAGTTGCATTACTGAAATAAATTAACTTTTGTACGATATTCTAATTTTTCGAGTTTCACCTGTATAGCATGCCCACAAATCCCATCCCCTATCCTTTGACACATTCTTGATCTCCCAAGCTCTGACAGTGCTTACCAGATGGTCTTAGGCCTAGCATAGTCACTATCAGTGCAGTCTGGCAGTATAGCTTCAGAGATTTTATAGTTCAAGTCATATTACTGCTCATTGCTGCACTTCAGGTGGAATTGTTACTGTTTATGCTGATCTGGATGACAAGTTTCATCATACGCCTTGTCCTTACTGCTAATTATCTTGTATACTAAAGTGTATCATTACTGTTATTACCTATATCATCCTCTATCTGTGCATGCCTGCTGCTAACTTTTTTTGACAACAATATATTAAGTTTGTCTTTTACTAATTGATTTGGGGCTTGCAGTACTTTTAAAATATCATTAACGCTGGGTACTTAAGCAGGCCATAGATGATGCAAAAACCAAAAAAAAGTTTTTAATCATTTGTTTTTTTGCATCATTAGAGTGCCAGCTGCAACATACGATTTGTCGTGCTGCAATCAAAAGTGCCTGATCCAACATGATGGATTTTTATTAGAAAAAGGAAACAATTGATGGCCCAATCATATGAGCTATTTTCATTTTTCACTTGACAGAACTTTTGGATTTCTACTCGTCTATGGCCTGCCTTAATGCTACTGTCAGTCATTTTCTTCAACTCTGTGTGTTTGCATACTCAGCTTGGTGTGTCAGAAGAGGCTGAGGTCCTTGAGAAGGTCACAGCCAGGAACAGAGAACCCATCTTAATCAGCAGCTTCTTCGGGGTTAGCGCTACACATATATGGCCAATATTATGGTCACATTAACCAACGCATATGGAAGCTGCTAAATTTGGTCTTGTCCTATAGGTGTGGATAACCCCCAGTCATTAAAGTGTTAATGAAAGCTGTAGATTTAAAAATATTTAAAATGGCTTTTAAAATTCTATGGACGTGAAAGGTTATAGGAAAATTTCTATCTAGGTTTACAGTACTTTAAGCTTTGCTTCTCACCAACCCCAAAATGTTACTAACTAATGTACAGTAGTTGTACAAATCATTCTGCTAATTGTATCATTCTTATTAGTTAGTCCAGAGTCTAAAGAATAGAAAAACGTCTTTAAAACATTACATAAGACATTTTTGGAGCATCCCTTGATACATTTTAACTTTACTTTTTCTTGACTAATTCCATGAAAACCTGATTACCAGTGGTTTGGTTTGGTGTTTACACTATGCAAACTGTCCCCATTGATCCACCTAGCCAATCAAATGTTATTGATGAGTGGGTGTCATTATGTCTATATGTTGTCTTACCTGACATGAAGAAGAGTGCCTCTCTGCATGCATTGAGCTGCAATGTGACTTGTGAGAAGACATAATGTCAGCTGGCTTGGAGTGGTGGTATGATAATGAAGATGTTATATTATAGAGTCATGTTCTGGATGTTTTTATGATTTCAAGTAATCTGTTTACAGATTTTCAGCTCCATGCACTGAGATTAAACAGGCTCAGTCATTAACCTAACTCAAACAACCAGGACATTAAAGGACAAAAACGATATTCATAGCCATGGAGTTAGAAAGATAATTTGATACTGAAGAGTGAAGACAGCTAAAAAAAATAGTTTAAGATAAAAGTGTAAGGGTGTCTATAGGAATTAAAAGATTGTCAGCAGTCATGGTTGAATTTAATGATGATCCTCTAGTCCAGGGGTCTTCAATCTTTTCTGTATGAGGGACAAAGAATATATTTCACAAATATTTGTGAAATTAAAAAATCTGTCCCCCCTTTTGCATCAGAAGTGTCCCCTTTCACATCAAAAGCTCCCCTATCACATCAGAGCCTCCACTCCACCTTCCATCAAGGACCCCCTTTCACAACAGATCTCCCTTTCAAATCATAAGCCTTCCATCATAAGCCTTCCATTAGAGACCCCCTTTCACATCAGTTCTCTTTTTCAAATCATAAGCCTTCCATTACAACAGAAGCTCCCTTATCACAACAGAGCCCCCTCCCATTTCATCAAAGACCCCCTTTCACATCAGTTCTCCTTTTCAAATCATAAGCCTTCCATTACAACAGAAGCTCCCTTATCACAACAGAGCCCCCTCCCCTTTCATCAGAGACCCCCTTCACATTTGATCTCCCTTTCAAATCATAAGCCTTCCTTCACATAAGTACTCCTTTCACATCAGAATCCTCCCCCCCCCCCACCAGTCACAACAAAGCCCCCTTTCCCATCAGGTCTCCCTTTCAAATCAAAAGTCCCCCATGACATAAAAGTCCTCCCAGGGCCGGTGCTTCCACTAGGCAAACTAGGTGACCGCCTAGGGTGCACTGCCACATTGGGGCACCTGGGTGCAGCACAGGCCGATACTCTCTGTGTGGCCTATGGACCTCTTGTATGAATTCTTCATTTCTCAGAGTCCCCCTCTCCTCATACACAGAAAATGATGAGAGAATGATGGTATATTTACTCTGCCCAATTGTCCCACAGCCTGTCTACACACATGATCATTTAGTACACACACATATATATATATATATATATATATATATAAAACAGTATTCCATGTAGCAGTGAAGTGCTGACTCCCCCTAGGATGGGAAGTGATGACATTAGTCCAGGACCCTTGGCGGTCAGCAGCCTCTGATCGGAGGGTCAGCCCGTACATCTCTGGTACACACACTGGCTCACACGATCCTCCAGCTGTAACAGGGAGTCAGCTAGTGATTGATACCCTATACACTTTCCCTTTCGAAGTCTATGGCCAGTCCAAAGCCATCCATATTTTGGCATAGGGTCTTCTTAGGATATAGGTGGCACCAAAGTGAAGACCACACGTGTGTGTGTTTCCTTTTCAGTATAAGTGTTAAGTTGTATTTAAAGCCAAAATTTTTTTTCAAGCTTTGAATAGATTTAGGAATGGTTAGAACTGCTATAGGGTTTTCATAGACTAAAAATGAGAGAAAATGAAAAATCTTTGACATTTTCTACTAAGGCACCTATTCTATTGGCTTATTTTGTCTAACATTTGATTTCCTTCACTTTGGAGAGATTTCCTCCCACTTCTTGTGCTTATGGGACATAACATGAAGGGAGGGCCTCCCCAATGGGGAACAGGAGACTAAAGAACCCTAACAAGGGTTTTAACCTTTCCCTATTCTGTCTAAAACTAAAGAAAGGTTTTAACTATAGAAATATGGTTTTAACTATAGAAACTATAGACTTATAATAGATAAGTCTGTCTAAACTATAACAATACATTTCTTTTATTTGCTCCCTTTTGGTCTGTTAGGTGTACCATTAAAAAAATGTTGTTATATCTATTGGATGAATACAAAAATACCTGTTAATCTTGACAAAAACCTTGTAAGCTGATAACTTCATGCTCTCATTACCTGTGCTGACTGATATCAGTTATGTTGTCCTAAACTATCTCTAGCGAACACCCTGCTATGGTTTGGAGAATTGGAAGCAGGTTAGGTTCCATAATTGTATCTTGCTTCTGTTGTCCTGCTACAGAAGATTAAGTGAGTTTTGTTATCCTAAGAATGGAAGAGCGTTATTGGCAGAACCTCCAGGTAAACATAAAGGGAAAAAAAATTATATAGCCACCACTTGTGGCACAGACTGGTAAGCGGCAATATATTACATTTTTATTTAAGGTTTAGATCTGATTTGAATTTACAATAAAATAAGCTGTGTCATCGAAATTCAAATGAGAAAATAAATAAATAATGGCTTTTTTTTAGGGAGAAAGAATTACCCATATGATCAATAATAAAATAAACAAAATATACACAAAATTATTAGACATTCCCTGATGGTGTCTCAAGCACTCCATTAGTAAGATATCTATGCTCGAATTCCTGGGTCTGTCCACCTGCTGTGGCCTTTAAAGGGGATTTCCACTCTGAACTGGTAAGGCTCTCCATCTCCATAATATCCTCAACCCTTTTGATCCATTGTTGCACTGTCGGACTTTGAGGGGACCTCCACAGTGCTAGTATGCATGAATGTGCAGTGTTGACCAGATGACGCAACATGGCAGTCAGAATCGAGGTATGGTGTAAAAGGTGATTTGGGGAGTACTCAATCTGAGAATTTTTGAGTTATCTCATGGACTCATGTCCAGAAAGTGTCCAGAGAGAAGCAGAAACAGAACATATATAGCATATCTCCACTCTGCTTGATTTTTAATTTATTTTATGGAGAACACAAGAGGGGGTGCTGAAACACACAAAGGGGAACAGAATACTGGAAACTCCCAGATGGGGAATTATAACAGGGAGCACTCACCCTTGGAGCTTCCAATACATATAAGAAGGTATGGGCTTAAGCAGTTTACTATGCTCAACCTAACTTAAATATGTATTTTGGGTGGACTGATTTTCAAATCAGAGAAATACAGAAGCCATTGTAAGCAGGATCATACAAGACCTGCAAAATCAAGAACTCCAGATACCATAACATTAGATGACTTTGGATCTGTGCTGTACTGGAGGTTTCCCCTCTCATACTTTGCTGATTTCTTTTAATTTAATTTATAAAGGAGGAACTGCCAGTTTGGCTGGAGATAACTTTCTGACTTTTTGCCAAAATCTGTCAGAATTATATAATTTAATCTTTTAATCAACACCCGAACTTCATAAGATTATTACAGAGCTTTATGCCGCTAAGAGTATTTAATCAGAAAAAATGTGTACATTTTTCACTCTGATTAAATAGTTCATATTTTTCTTTCAGTTTTGAAATCCCTGAAATCGGATATTAGATCTTTAAACCTGCTTAATGCCGGAGTTAGTAGAAATAGCAATTGAGGCTAATTAATGTGCACTTGTTGTATTGATACAATTTGTCTTTCAGATTGCTTCTCCAAGTAGTGAAGTATAATTAGGCTGAAACCTATGACTAAAATGATAAACTGATGAAAAGAACAGAGCTAGCTTAAAGAAATAGACACTTGTGCTGATTCGTCAAGCTATGACATATGATATTGCACTCTAAGACTTGAGTCTAAACAGCCGCATCTCTGAAAAGCAATCCATATCACCTCTTCACAGCCTGTTTTAACCCTGTAAAAGCTGAACCAACTGCATGCAACTGTTTGCTTCGCATCCCTATTCACTTGAATGGACTCCAATTCAGCACAGTATTGCCTGCTGAACATGACAGCAGAGATCATTTTTACCACAGACACAATGCAAGGCAGAATGGCAACACCCAAGTCCACTGCAGTTCCTGTTCCTGATATGATATACACTGCTCAAAAAATTACTTTTTTATCAGAGTATAGCATCAAGTCAATTGAACTCCTGGGATATTGATCTGGTCAGTTAAGTAGCAGAGGGGTTTGTTAATCAGTTTCAGCTGCTTTGGTGTTAATGAAATTAACAACAGTTGCACTAGATGAGCAACAATGAGATGACCCCCAAAACAAGAATGGTTTTATAGGTGGAGGCCACTGACATATTTGTCCCCACTCATCTTTTCTGACTGTTTTTCACTAGTTATGCATTTGGCTAAGGTCAGTGTCTCTACTGGTAGCATGAGGTGATACCTGGACCCTACAGAGGTTGCACAGGTAGTCCAACTCCTCCAGGATAGCACATCAATACATGCCATTGCCAGAAGGTTTTCTGTCTCTCCCAGCACAGTCTCAAGAGCATTGAGGAAATTCCAGGAGACAGGCAGTTACTCTAGCAGAGTTGGACATGGCTGTTGAAGGTCCTGAACCCATCAACAGGACCAGTATCTGCTCCTTTGTACAAGGAGGAACAGGATGAGCACTGCCAGAGTCCTACAAAATGACCTCCAGCAGGCCACTGGTGTGAATGTCTCTTACCAAACAATCAGAAAAAGACTTCATGAGGGTGGCCTGAGGGCCCGACGTCCTCTAGTGGGCCCTGTGCTCACTGCCCAGCACCATAGAGATCGATTGGCATTTGCCATTGCACACCAGAATTAGCAGGTCTGCCACTGGCACTCTGTGCTTTTCACAGATGAGAGCAGGTTCACCCTGAGCACATTTGACAGATGTGAAAGGGTCTGGAGAAGATGTGGAGGATGTTATGCTGCCTGTAACATCAATCAGCATGACTGCTTTGGTGGTGGGTCAGTGATGGCCTGGGGAGGCATATCCATGGAGGGACTGTCAGGGCAGGGCTGTGGAACGGACAGGTAGGCCTAGTGGCAGGGAAACGCACTGACTGACGACAACCACCACCAACAGACCGAAGTCCCTCAGGGAGCGGAGTCTAAGTCCCAGGCTGCCCTTCACCAGGGCCCCTGATGGTGGGGATGGACTTGATGCAGCCAGGAACCCCCGAGACACCCCGGCTGCGGTAATGGCCGCCGCCAATGGCGTGTAGCTGGTAGGAATGACAATAGCGTAGTCAGGCAGGCCAGGTCGACAACAACGGGACAAAACAGTACAGAACAGTAGACAAGAATCACAGGTCACGGGCCGGGTTCAGCAACGGAAGGTCAGATCAAAGGAAAACACAGAGAATGGTCTAGTCACAAGCCGAGTCAGATACCAGAAGAGTCACAAGAGTATACACAGAGCTGTAGCAACACAAAGACACAAGACACAAGTGCAAAGAGCATGCGCGGATCACAGGCTTATATGTACTCAGCCACACCCCTCTGGGGGATGGACCTCAGAGACCTGAAGGCATAAAAGACTCCCACTATGCTCTGCAGAAACCCAAGATGGACACCAGTACATGAAGCTGCACAATCTCTGGGAAAAGGTAGGACCTTGACAGGGACGTACAGACCTCTACAGGTTAGAAAATGGTACCCTGACTGCCATTAAGTATCGGGATGAAATCTTTGGACCCATTTTCAGACGCTACGCTGATGCAGTGGCTCCTGGGTTCCTCCTGATGCATGACAATGCCTGGCCTCATGTGGCAAGAGTATGCAGGCAGTTCCTGGAGGATAAAGGAATTGATACCATTGAATGGCCCCCCCCCACTCTCACCTGACCTAAACCCAATAGAACACCTCTGACATATCATGTTTTGGTCCATCTGATGCCACCAGGTTGCACCTCAGACTGCCCAGGAGCTTAGTGATGCCCTTATCCAGATTGGGGAGGAAATACCCCAGAACACCATCCTTCGTCTGATTAGGAGCATGCCCTGACATTGTCAGGCATGCATGCAAGCACATAGGGGCCATACAACTGAGTACCATTCTGAGTTGCTGCAATGAAATTTCAGCAAAATGGACTAGCCTGCTGCATCATTTTTTCATTTTGATTTTCAGGGTGTCTTTGAATTTCTCTGTAGGTTGATAATTTTAATCTCCATCAAACAATGGGGCATCCTTACATTACTAACACATTACCCAGTCCATATCAGTATAGACATCCAGCATGATATTTTCCCCATTGAGATCTGTTGTGTTTTCAGAGTGTTCCTTTAATTTTTTTGAGCAGTGTATTATACTCATAGATGCCTGAACTTGTTGATAAAGTACTCTACTTTTCTGCTTTTCAGACTACAAGGCACAACAGATGACTCTATCAGTGTCCTGCTGCTGCTTCACTGTTCAATTAGCAGGCTAGAGGTGAATTCTTGTTGTGACAAAACGCGTAGGGTGGAGTGGTACCACACTAAACTGGCAGTACATCATACCAGACGTCTGTGTCTACGGAATACAATTTTACAGCGCCATTATTATATACATTTGTGAGTGTTTTTAACCTTTAATTAATACATTTTTAATGCGGTCATACAATATTGGGCGTTTGTCTTTTTTGTCTTTTTCTTTCCTGACCGGATGGGACCAATAGCTGTTTGATACAGAGGAATGATATAACTACAAGCACAAGCTCACCACTCTGATTTAAAGGGATTCATACCTTTCTGATAAGCCCTCATTTTTAAGACGGTGGTGAGGAAGTTTGGTGTGAAGGGTCACCTGCTGACAGAAATGGTTATAGAGGCACACATTCCTGATTTCCAATCACAGGCTGCACTGTTTACTTTAGTTTTTCTGGGACTTTCATTAATATTGTGGACTTTTAATGTATGATTAATTTGTGGATGCTTTTATTATTGTTTATATCTTTCATGGTACTATTGATTAGAACTGTATTTGTCTGTTAGCGCTGCAATCTTGTTTATCATTCTCCAGGGCTTCCCCCATCCTCTGGAACTCACTACCCCAATCCATCAGACTGTCACCTACCCTCCTCACCTTTAGGCGCACCCTGAAAACCCATCTCTTCAGAGCAGCCTACCCCGCCCTCACCTAACTGCTGATCTCCTTCGCTCTCCCCACCACTCCATCCCCCACAGCTATTTCCTCCTGTACCACTCTCCCCTCCCTCTTAGATTGTAAGCTCCAAGGAGCAGGGCCCTCAATCCCCTCGTGTATTTTATTGTATTGTTACTGTACTGTCTCATGTATTGTCTCCCATTGTAATGTACAGTGCTGAGCAAACTGTTGGCGCTATATAAATGCTGTGTAATAATAATAATAATCATTTGCAGTGGTGTATTCGTGTATTCTTGGCCAAGCCGTGCTGCTGCTGCAGTGGAAGTCAAGGTTCTGTCTGTCTCTATACACAGACAAGGAAGAAAAAAAGCAGCAAAAACTTTGAAATGGTAAAAACAGCACACTTGATGTACCACTTGTTTTTTTTCCTTCGCTTTTCTAGGTTTCTATGTCTGCATTACAAAGCCAGCTGTTAAGAATTACAGCAAATCCTTCAGCAAGTAAAAATAATTCCTGTATATCTGTATGTATTTCAACTCTGTATTAAACTGCTTCCTTGGAGTTCAGCTTCAACATAAAAAAATATGGCAATCTATTGTACACATATTTAGTTATATTTTCAGGAAAATACAAACTCTTTTTGGAAATTCAGTAAAACCCTATTAAAAAAGCACAAACAATTCATCCCACCATACCAGACACTTGCTGGGGATTTGGACAGAGAAGGGGTGACATGCTATACATTCTGTTTTTGCTGCTCTCTGGACACTTTGTAGACATGAGTCCACGAGATAAATAAAAAATTCTCGGATCGAGTACTCCCCAAATCATCTTCCTTTTAGACCATAACTCTATTCCGATTTCCACTTATAAAACATCGGTGTTGCGTCATCTGGTCAACACTGCACATTCATGCATACCAGCACTGTGGAGGTCCCCTCAACATCTGACAGTGCAACAATGGATCAAAGGGGTTTAGGATATTAGGATATTATGGAGATGGAGAGCCTTACCAGTTCATTAAAGGGCACACGCTAAATGCAGAAGCACAAGGTTTTACTGGATAGAGTTTACATAAACTGACAACTTCAAGAGATAATCAACAGCCTAAAATGGTTATTGTCAAGGCAATAATGTGAATGACCAGTGGGAGACTTTCTATCCCTCTTCAACATGTACGTCAGGATCGTTGAGGATCCCTTTTTTCTAACTCTGCTCATATGCCCCCCTGGCCATGTGCACCTCCCCCCTTTTTTTAGTTTCCTTCTTCCCCTCTCCACTCTTCTATATCTCTTGTCTGACCATCTTCTCTCTTTATACACCCTACTATGGGTTATCATATAGTCCTTAATTTAGATTCCCTCCTTGAGTTCCATCTATGGACCATACAAGCTCTGACCATTGCATTGAATAACTGGGTCCCTTTGTACACGAGAGTCCTATCCTGAAGGAGGTAATGACTTAACTCCTTTTACTAAGGGCCCTGGGACCTCCTTTGTTACTTTTTGCCATTCTAATGTTATACCTCAAGAGCCCTGAAGTGGTTCTTGTTCCTCCTCATAATTGTTGCTGTAGGCAATGTTGGCAAAATTTACAATTTGCTGTCTGTCCGACCTAAGTGCTATGCAATGGCTTGTTATATCTGTTTCCTTTTCCCTGCTTTGTAAAGATAGAACATTATAAATAAAGAATGCAAAAAGAAAATATTTATGGTTCTACAACAAAAGGTCAGTCCCGAAAAAAATATAAAAATTATGCAATATAACTTTATACACAAAACAAATTAAATCTTCGTTAAACCACCACAAAGTACAAGTGTGAAATATGTTATGACTAAAATATACTGTAAATGACTGCTTGGCTTGACTGGTTAACATAGCAAAGGGAATGAATTTCAATTATTGAATTTAAGTTCAGCCTTTATTGCTAGGAATTTAAACATTGTGATTGGACGTTAGGAATAACTTGTAAATGTTATAATAAATATTTTCTTAAAAGAAGCAAAAAGCAGTTTGTCTAGTATGAAAAGGTACAGTATATGCAATGTTCTATATATAAAGCGCAATAAGCAATAAAATAGTTAAATCCTACAGAGTCGCTCTAATTGCACAGACAGCCTGCAAGTAAAATGAGTGTTGTGGTTTATGAAAAGTTATGAAAAGGCTGCAAAACAAAATAAATATAATACATCTGTTGGTTGTTTGCTGTAGCTCACATGATCTCCTCACGTCTGCTTCTATCACCTAGCATATTTAGTTAAACAAACAAGACGCACATCAGTTCTTGTGCCATCCCGGATCCAGGAATTTGCCACTGAGGAAACATGTAGATAGAAATGATGTTAGCTTTGTCGGGGTAATTTCAAATGAGATATGATTTCCTATTACCAATCTGTTCATTTTATTAAATTCAGTTTAAATAATAAAACTTTACAGTTTTTAATTTAACCATACATGCTACTGTAGGTACAAAGTACACACACTCCTGTGCTTGTGCACCATAAAAAATTATTAGTGAGGCCAGGCAGAGGTCTGGGAACAATTATATTTTATTGCGGCTGTCCGTTCATTAAAATTTATATGTGGCCCACATGGGGCAACCTTGACAGGGCTCTGGAGCAATGTTTGGTTCATTGGAAGAATATATAATGTAATAATCATACAAGAAAATGTACATAGGAAATAAAGGGAATGAATTATGCATATATTAATCTGAAAATAAAATGTATTCTTAAAGTGTTACTAAACCCAGGACCCTGCATTCACTATATCTGGTCTCCCACAGTACACAGAACATGCAATTATTTCAGTAGATATAAACTGCTAAATACCTTTTCTCATCAGCAGTTAGAGGAGTCTTATGACTTCTATCAGTGTCCAGCAGAGCACTGGTTAAAGCTTGAAGCAGGAGTTTTCATTTTGCTCTAGGAGGATGCAGAAGCCCTGACCTCTGTCTGGACAGTGCTGATTGGCCCTGTCGTAGCAATACACACCAAACTGAGCATGTGCATAGTGACTCCGCATGATGTGTCTTATCAGGAGATAAGAGGGGAACACTGGAAAAATGGGAGGATCAGAGAGGTCAGGATCAAACAGCCTTTTTACACAACGCAAAGGATTAACCTCTTAGGTTGCACAGTGAGTATTACAAGCATGCTTTACTGCATAATCAGACTGATTTTACTGTTGTGGGTTTAGTAACACTTTAAACCGCATCTTCAGGCAAAATCAATTCCCCCCTCATCCAAACAACCCTGCTCCTATGTACTTACAATAATGCTCTTTTTACTTACCTGAGTTTGTTGGAAGGGGACCCTCTGAAGCTAACCCTATTGGAAACTGGTGATCTACCACTGTAGTCTGGTTCCACTGACAGGCATTGTTAATGTCTCTTTGTGATGTGATGTCATGAAACAACTGCTTGGACTTCAGGACTCAGTGAGGACTCCGGTTATGAACTCTTTTCACAGGAAATGGCTAGAGCCCATGTCACCATACACCACCACCATGGGAACACGCAATGCAGGCCAGAGATCAGCTTTGAAAGCCTACAAGCATAGCTTTTCTCTTTTTGTTTCTGGATAATGGTGTATGTGATCGACATAATTTAAAGGGAAGCTATAAGGGTTTTTAATCAATTTTGTTTAAATTATATTTGTAAGGGTTTTTTTACTGATTTTTAGAATAGTTTTTATATATACTGTATATATTCTTTGTTTTACAAATTAACATTTTATTTCTGACAAAGGAGAGCATATAGATTATCTAAGGAGATAACAACGCAGTTCCCTTTCAAACAGGCTCTCACTTATTGAAACCTAGGATGGTGCCTCATAAGGGATTCATTCAAGTGTATATAAGTATTAACCTGAGCTATAGATCTCTGTAAACAGCAGGCTTTTTACAACAAAGAAACATAGCACACAATACAAGTGTTATGGGTCCTATAAACACAGGGGGCCCAAAGCTTCCTTGCTACACGGGGATTTATATAGGTAGCAATTGCATTTTGCAGATACAGTTTACAAATGTAATAAATATATATATATATATTTGGCCAGTCACAGCACATGATCACGTCACAAGGAGGCGGGGGTAACCGCACTTCCTTATATCATCATCACAGTTTTTAAGAACTGTCATCCTGGTGCAGCTGTTAGGTGGCGGGAGCCAGTGTCAAGGGCGGAGCATTTTATTTTATTTTTTCGGGTTGGCAGTGGCGACATGGGCATCATGATTGACATTGGACCTACTTCGGGGGACATTTTCTTTATTTTTGTTTTTAAGAAAACGGACTTGTCAAAGATTGTCTCCTGTCATTTTTACTACACTTTTTTTTTGTGAATGGGTAGCAGTACCATGTACTGCATACTCATTCACATGGGGAGTGGGATCTTGTTAAAGAGGGCTTCCAGATTCTGATAAATCCCCCACCCACAGACCCCCACAACCACCGGACATGGTTGTGGGGAAGAGGCCCTTGTCCCCATCAACATGGGGACAAGGTGCTTTAGGAGGGAGCTCCCCCCACCCCTAAGCACTCCCCCATGTTGAGGGCATGTAACCTGGTATGGTTCAGGAGGGGGGGCACTTGCTTGTTCCCCCCCCTTTCCTGACTTGCTGGGCTGCATGCTCGGATAAGTGTCTGGAATGGATTTTGGGGGGCCCCCGTGCCATTTTTTTTTTTAAATTTTGGCACGGGGGTTCCCCTCAAAATCCATACCAGACCCGAAGGGCTTGCTATGGATGGGAGGGGGGCCCCCACGCCATTTAAAAAAAAGTGTTTTAATTGTCATGCAATGCCGACAATTCTTTTGTCATTCACCTGTCAGCGGGGTACCCTATTAAATACCGCGTGACTTAATATTATAACTCATGCAGTATTTTAGGAGCTGTGTGGTATCTTACTGCATACACAAATGCGGTAAGATACTGCTCAGTAAATTGTCCCTGTTCAAAACTTTTGGTAGGTTTGAATGTTTGATCGCAAATCAAACGGGGGGGGGGGTGTTCTGCCCATCACTACCTGTCAGGAATGGACTTGCCAATAGTGGTGGGACTCACCTGCCTTGTGGGCTGCAGTACCAGGGCTGGCCAGCGGTTCACTTCGGCAATTAGCCATCACCTGGGGCTGATTGCAGGTGGTGTATTTAAGGGATGGCCAGACCTGCAGTCTGTGCCTTGGTGTGTGTTTTTCCATGGGCCCCTGTATCTTGTAACCTGCATTCCTTTTCCTGTTCCTGTTTCTGCCTGACTTGTTGTCGACCCTGCCTGATCCTGACCTCTGCTGACTTCTCCTATTTGATCCCTGGCTTGTGACTCTGACCATTCTCTGCCTGACCCCCTGTACCTACCTGTCCTTTAGTTGCTGTACCCGGCTTGTAACCTGACTACTCTCCGCCTGCTCCTCCTGTACCTACCTGCCCGATAGTTATCGACCCGGCCTGCCTGACTACGTTGTGCTCTATATGTGTATGTACCTGTGTATCTATATCAGTTTAGGTTTGGATTTGTTTCACCTTGTTGTATGTATTTGTGTTAGCTTGGGGTTTGGTGCACTGCGTTTATATTTGTATTGTTAGTCTTAATAAATTGTCTTATTTATACCATATCTGAAGCCTGCGTTCCCTGTGTCAGTCCACACACTTCTGGTCACACCCGCATCCCTGACACTACCTATCACGGTACAAGGTTGAATTCACAGAGCTCATGAGAGTAATCCATTCTTTCACAAATGTTTGTAGAAGCAGTCTGCATGCCTAGCTGCTTGATTTTATACACCTGTGGCCATGGTGGTGATTGGAACACCTGAATCCAATGATTTGGAGGGGTGTCCCTCCTAATGATTTGGCAATATAGTGCATATATAAAGAAAATGTATCCAAAATTATGATATTTTCCCTTTAACCTGAGGGTAACTGCTTCAGCACCCAGCTGTCAGTAAAATTAGTGTGTGGCCACTACAGGTACACTTTAAGAGTTCCAACACTATCATTGCTTAAAATATCAGTATAATAAAACTAACATATGGAGTGAGCATGCTTTGACCTCGAGTAACAGATGACAATGTGTGTCTTCTGTTTATTGCTGTTTAGATCTAGCAGTTGTCTGGATGTAGATAAGCTCCAATGGAATGATAACATTCATCTGAAAAAGGAGAACTTTGCATTAAAATATTAACTAGAAAATGCTTGCCTGTTTGTAAAAGGAGTCATTTTGGAGGTCTGTGCATTTTCTATTGTGTAATAAGTTTGTTAGTGTATCATGTTTGTTGTAAAAAAAAATATTGTTTCTTTTCCTGTACTACTTTGTTACACATGTCATCCATTCTGGATGGATGACAATGACCATAGAGGGAAAGACAGCATGTATGGATTGATATAGAAGAAAATTTATATAGAAGAAATTATTTAAAAAGAAAGTGCATAGTGGGAAAAGGAGGAGAATGTCCAGAGCAAAGAATGGTCATAAATAGAGATGAACCAAAATCTCCTAGATTGTAAGCTCCAAGGAGCAGGGCCCTCCTATCCCTCTTGTATTGAACTGTATTGTTGCTGTATTGTCTCCCGTTATATTGTAAAGCGCTGAGCAAACTGTGGGCGCTATATAAATCCTGTATAATAATAACCTGAGAGGAGAATAGGTATGGATGGATGTAGAGGAGAATGATCCCAGAAGGGATGAGAGCAAGTATGGATGAATCTAAAGGAGAATGATCACAGAGGGTAAAAGAACAAGTATGGATGGATGTAGAAGAGAACGATCACAGAGAGGAGAAGGGCAAGTGTGGGTGGATGTAGTGGAGAATGATCACAGACAGGAGGAGGGCAAGTATGGAGAATGATCACATACGGAGATAAGAAAGTATGGATGGATGTAGAATAGAATGATTACAGAAGGGAGGAGAGCACATATGGATAGATGTGGAGGGGAATGTTCATTGAGGAGAGGAGAGCAAGTATGGATGATGTAGAGGAGAATGATTACAGGGAGAGAAGAGCAAGTGTGGATGACGTAGAGGAGAATGATTACAGAAGAGAAGAGAGCAAGTATGGATGGATGTAGAGGAGAATGATCACAGAAGGAAGGAGAGCAAGTATGGATGGATGTAGAGGAGAATGATTACAGAAGGGTGGAGCGCAAGTATGGATGGATGTAGAGGAGAATGATCACAGAGGGGAGGAGAGCAAGTATGGATGAATGTAGAGGAGAATGATCACAGAGGAGAGGAGAGCAAGTATGGATGAATGTAGAGGAGAATGATCACAGAGGAGAGGAGAGCAAGTATGGATGGATGTAGAGGAGAATGATCACAGAGGGGAGGAGAGCAAGTATGGATGATGTAGAGGAGAATGATTACAGAGGGGAGGAGAGCAACTATGGATGATGTAGAAGAGAATGATTACAGAAGGGAAGAGAGCAATAATGAATGGATGTAGAGTAGAATGATCACAGAGGGGAGGAGAGCAAGTATGGATGGAGAGGATCATAGAAGGGAGGAGAGCAAGTATGGATGATGTAGAGGAGAATGATCACAGGGAGAGAAGAGCAAATATGGATGATGTAGAGGAGAATGATCACAGGGAGAGAAGAGCAAATATGGATGATGTAGAGGAGAATAATTACAGAAGGCAGGACAGCAAGTATGGATGGATGTAGAGGAGAATGATCACAAAGGGGAGGCGATCAAGTGTGGATGGATGTAGAGGAGAATGATCACAGAGGGGAGGAGACCAATTATTAATGGAAGCAGAGGAGAATGTTTACATAGGTAGAGGTGGTGTGGTTGGAAGTGGAAGAAAATAATCAGAGAGGGCAGCAGACATGCACAGATGTCCTGCAAAGTAATTCCTCAAGGAGAAAAAGAAGGGTCGGGTGTTCCCTAAATTGTTAGGTTTCTAATAACTAAATTGAACCTAGTTTCAGAGAGCTACACAGAAAAGGGTTTACTTGTTAACTGACTCATTAGCAGATACTGTATTTCGGCTATTCAATTATGTTTTTGCAAGATTTTTACTTTCAAAATTTTAAAACTGCTGAAAGATTGAGGTGCCTGTAAATGCAATTACTTATATTCCAGTGTTGGGCTCCCAAGGCATCTCTTGGTACTGTCATCAGTAATGAAGCGGAAGGGGCTGGCCTTGAGCTGAGCTACAAGAGCTAAGGGCATTATTTATATTACGCAGCCATTGGTATCAAGATTCCTTTGGTGCTGTGAAAATAGCTAAAGGTATTTGCTTGTTTTGCAGTTATATTATCAGTTTTGATAACTTGAACAAAACAATGGATTTGCTTTAATAAGCAAGCATCTGATCTTACAGACAGCACAGTGGCTAAATCGCCTGGCAGTACTAGGATTGCTGGTTCGAATCCCAACAATGGCACCACCTGCCTGGAGTTTGCATGTTCTCCCTGTGACTGCGTGGGTTTCCTCCGGGTACTCCAGTTTCCTCCCACACTCCAAAGACATGCTGGTAGGTTAATTGGCTCCTGTCTAAATTGTCCCTTGTATGTGTATGTATGAATGTGAGTTAGGTACTTTAGAATGTACGCCCCTTGAGGGTTAGGGACTGATGTGAATGTACAATATATGTATGTAGAGCGCTGCATAAATTGACAGTGCTATATAAGTACCTGAAATAAATAAGGGCCCAGATGACTAGAGATTAATAGCAGGGAACTATTCTATCCTGTCCAACCAGTCCCATTTGTGAGTGCCCATTTCTCACATGAAGTCCCATTATGGACAGACAGTACAGCCGAATGGATGCTGTGCAAGGAAGGGGGGGGGGACTCTAGTGGGTTTTAAACAGTGCCCCTTCTTTGATAATAATACACACCTAAATTAACCTTTGCATTTTTTTAAACATGGCTCATAAAATGAATGCTCAAGTCAACCCTGACATAACCCCCTGGGGTTCTAGATAGGGATTCACAAATTGATGGGAAGTTTTTTTTTTTTGGAAGTTTGATAACTTCTTTAATAACAACGATCAATTTTATAGATGCACATATCCTTAATTTCTGTGTTTGCCAAAACATATAGGTACATGTACATGAAAATTATGTGCTGTTTAAATAATTTTTAGTCTACTTGGTGTGAAGTGACACTTCACCTTGTTTATTTATAATGTAAAAAGTCTATGGTTAATCCTTAGTTACATTTGTCTAAATCTTAATGTTTATTTTGTACTTGTGTTACATTCTGTAAAAGTGCAAATATTGTCAGGCTAAATATTAAGCTATGTACATATTATTGGGAAGCACTGTGCTAACTAGCTTTGTGGTATGATGCTGAACAATTGCTGGTATTGAACATTCTATTTTATTTGCTGTACAATCTTCTGTCAATACAAATCTGAAATACACTAGATTAGTGGTTCTCAGTCTTAATGAAACCAGGGCCTGGTAATTTCTTCCAAAACATTTCTTCCTTGAAAACGTTTGTACTTTTTTGGAAAATATATTCTTTCTTTCTTTCTTTCTTTCTTTCTTTCTTTCTTTCTTTCTTTCTTTCTTTCTCTCTTTCTTTCTTTCATTCTTTCGTTCAAAATCATGCACTGAGTATAGGTTTACTTTAAACTTTCATGTTTCTAGAATACTACCATTAAAGTATAACTAAAGACAAAACTTTTTCTTTAGTTTTGGATGGAGTGGAAATGGAATAGAACCCCTGTCAGTTGTTATTGTTGTCTGTGCCCCCGTTTGAGAGATTCACCTTCTCTATTTGTCCTGTTTACCAATATCCTCAAAAGTGAAAGTAAAAGAATATTTTGAGTTGTCCCCAGAAAAGTAATAGAAGGGACATTTTTCAAAGGGGACACTAGTTCTGGTGAACTGGGGGTCTCCAAGGAATTCCCTTAATTTGCAGGGATTTCCTCTCTCTTCCTCACTAGCTGGCTGCCAGTGCGAGCCCTAGGACAGGATACTGTTATGTTTTCAGCAAGATATGTTTTGCTGTCACATTCTCATGAGTCATGAGCTTGCATAGAGAAGCACAGAGACTTAGGCTGGCCATACACTATACAATTTTCTGTCCAATTTCTGCCCAATTTCCTTTAGATTTACCTTCAACTATGTAGTGCAAGAGCCTGCCTAATTGGATACAATTGAAAGTGTTGTTAGGTTTGACCTCCTATTATATGGTTTTTGGTAAATCTAAACCAACAATATCAAGAAAATGTTATAATGTTTGGCCAGCCTAAGTGATAACATTATTTGTGCAAAAATGTAATTAGCTTGTTAATGAGGTGGCATGGAGGAACTAAGCAAAGCAAAATAAAAGCAAATTAAACTTCAGCTTTAATACCTTTGAATACTGAAAATCTATGACATATTACATAATTCTTTAATTATAACTAATGGTAAAATAAAGTAATAACAATAACAACTTGCGCTAGGAGCGACTACAGTGGTGATACAGCAGCTGACAAAAATGTTGGCAACAAAACATATATAATAAGACAAAATGCAGCGCTAATTCACTCTAAAAGTGTCATACTCATATAAAATAAATAATCATGCACGGTCCTCAAAAAAAGTCCATAGCGTGCAACTGGAAATCATATAAAGCCCATGTCCATGAAGACCATGGTGCTCTAGAAGACAGAGAGAGAGAGAGATCCTCCACCGTCAACACACACAGCCCCTTACCAGAAACTAATGATCTTGATTAAGCGGTCAAGGCAGTTTGTAGGAAGAGGATCCAAGCAAATTTTCTTCACCGGTGATTTTCCACTGCGACTCATTCCACAACATAAATGTGAAGTGGAAGATCAAAAGGCTCCAATAGTAAATATGTAAAAAGAGCAAAAACTCCTCATTGTGTAGTATGCAATACAATCAGAGATTTTTTTGTGTGATGAAATGCGTAGGGTGGAGCCATGACTTGTGACGTCATCACGCCGCACATCGCCGCCATGTTGTTGGTTGGAAACATCTCTAGACTGTACATGCTGGATTTTATTTGGTGCTTGTAAGTGAGGTACTCTTATTAAATCTCTGATTTTTTTTTAATGCTACACAGTGATGAGTTTTTGCTCTTTTTACATATTGACTATTGGAGCCTTTTGATCTTTCACACTTATGTTGTGGAATGAGTCACATGTGCGTTTAGTCACAGTGGAAAATCTCCAGTGAAGAAGATTTGCGAGGATCCTCTTCCTTCAGGCTGTCTTGACCGCTTAATTGTGGTCATTCTTTTCTGGTAAGGGGCTGTGTGTGTTCATGGTAGAGGATCTCTCTTTCTCTTCTGGAGCACCATGGTCTTCATGGACATGGGCTTTATATGATTTCCAGTTGCACGCTATGGACTTTTTTTGAGGACTGTGCATGATTATTTATTTTATATGAGTATGACACTTTTGGGGTGAATTAGCGCTGCATTTTGTCTTATTATAATGGTAAAATAAACATTGTTGTGAGAATTGCTACTGGATAAGATCATTTTTTATTCTTGTGTAGTTAGTTACATTTATTTAGCGTTATACTTATTTTATTAGTTGATGAATTTATTATGTCAAATGTGCAGTTTCAAAGGTTCTTCAGGTCCCAGCGATATTTACCTAATGCACTTAACCTTACAAATGTATTACACAGCTATAATTTGGTCTGGGTTCGTTAGCATTTTATTTCGGCGACCCGACTCAGTAACCGTTCTATGTGACATAAGCTATGAGAATTTCCTGAGGACACTATGGATATGTTTGTTAACTAGAGCCTGTGGTGACAGCAAACATTCCTGAGCAGGACAGGAGTTTAGATACCTTATTATGTGGCACAGCTGTGACAACTCTCGTTGGCTGTAGGACTGTGACCTGTCATTGTATGTTTACCTGCAAATGAATCTGAAAGGCCACAGCCCAGACTCTGTGTACAAGGATGTTCAATAAATTAAAAGCATTTATTTTAGTGCCCTATATGCTATTCTCGTGGGAAACTTATCCATATACCTTCTCAGTAGCAATCTCCATGGGCA
The DNA here is from genome assembly GCF_062004578.1 of Staurois parvus. NCBI lineage: Eukaryota > Metazoa > Chordata > Amphibia > Anura > Ranidae > Staurois > Staurois parvus. The sequence goes on along the minus strand of NW_028318197.1, from coordinate 7,216,130 downwards.
AAAATGTCTGTTGTGTAAAGATTTCATCAATAACACTGGTGACATGAACATACACTACTCATAGAATGGAGATCAGGATGGCTTGACAATGCATTTGCATTATGCTGTTTGCGTGTATGCAGCATCTAATGCTTTGTTTTTCTTATGCAAATGGTTTGTCCTGAGTGACATCCAAATGTATAGGTGAAGTAAACATCTCTGAAGTCAGGAGTACTTCTTGGCAATCATATGGAAACCAAAACGTATATTTTCATTTGTCTATCTATACATCCATCTATCTGCATATATATCTTATTTTTCATTATCAGTAGTAGTATCATGTCTCTCACGTTCTTCATTATATTATTACATTCATTTGTTTATTTGTATGCCGTTTAGGGATGATGGCACTGCACACAGTCATCACTTTATATGCATCCTAGAGATAGCTCTCGCATCTATGTATTTATCTATCTATCCATCTATCCATCTATCCATCTATCTATCTATCTATCTATCTATCTATCTATTTATCTAATCTCTCTCTCTCTCTCTGTCTATCTCAGATTTAAAGTTTTGCCAGTATAAGTCTACATGCACACAGGCAGCTTGGCCCATGTGCGTCCTGGAGACCCCACTGAAAAACCATTGCACAGAGCAGGCAAGTATAACATGTTTATTATAAAAATGTATTATTAAAAAAAAAAATCGGAACAATCACTTTAACTAAAAATTAATATTTTGTTGCAATTTTTGTAGTGAATAATAAAGTTAAATGTCAGCAAACATATTTAATATATATGTATATGTTAATACATTTATAAAAAATATTTCTCAGTGAAATAAATTGTACTTTTAGGCTTCATTCACACTAGTGCAGCTCCAAAGTTATAAATTTCCAGTATGACTTTGGAGGGCGATTTTGATACCACTTTGATGTGACTTTACACTTTCTGGCACTCGAGCTGCATCATATTCACATCTAAGTAGTGCAGGAACCTTTTTAAAGTCGCTGCAACTTTAGGTCACATAGATCGAAATGGGTGCCACTGAAATCAATGGGCTGCATAAAGTTGCATGACGCGTAACGTGTTGCAGCCCATTTATTTCAGTGGCACCCATTTCGATCTATGCAACCTCAAGTTGCAGCGACTTTAAAAAGGTTCCTGCACTACTTAGATGGTAATTTGATGCAGCTCGTGCACCAGAAAGTGTAGACAAACAAGAGATCCCTGTGCTCAAATCCCAATAGCTAGTACAAGCATTTACCCATCAGGTGCTAAAGGGGTGTAACCACATATTAACACTAGAAATTCTGAAGGGCCCTCTGCACACTGGTATATTCCTTTCAAGCAGACTCTGCAATAAATAGGGATATTTTGTTCACACATATTGCAATACATGCTTAAGCTGGCCAACTGCGTCAAAGTAATCCCTCTATGGCCTGTCCTACTCTGCTCTGCCTACGCAAATGTTACTGTGGACACAATGCCAACATAGGGGAAAAGACAAAGTGGGGGAGAGCTACCAGGTCTAGGTCTGGCTACTGACCCACAATACAACAAACAAGATATACCTGTGCTCAAATCCCAATAGCTAGTACATGCATTTATCCATCAGGTGCTAAAGGGGTGTAACCACATATTAACACTAGAGACACAATGTTGCATGACAAGTCGCACAAATGAATGGAACCTCAAACGTTGTAATGTCCATGGAAATCCATTTTCAAGCTTGGTTTTTCTTGCCCTCGGAGGTGGATGTAGGCTTGGAACTGTGACTATCCGACCATAAAGATTTTTACTGGATCTTAGTAAATGAACTACATATGGTATATATAGGGAAAAAAACAATATTTTGCAGCATTTCCAGCCCATTGAGTGAAACTTTAACTTTACTAAATATGCCCCAAGGTTTGCCATGTTTCTAAATTCATTCAAGTATGTATATGCCACCATTGCTGGAAGCTCAGTTTAAAGATAAATCCAATGTGCTTCATTGTGTAAGATTCTGTGCTGATCATTGCCATTATTGTTAGCTCTCCTTAAAGGAAATACAAGCATGCGTGTTTAGTCTTACTACACAAGGCCAGCACCATGGCCAGAGACCAGACACTCTCTTGTTACTGTTTAGTATTATTATTATACAGAATTTATATAGTGCCAACAATTTGTGCTGTGCTTTACAATATAAAGGGAGACATTGCAGTTACAATGCAATAAAACACAAAAGGGTTAAAAGGGTCCTTCTCATAACAGTTTACAATCTAATAAGTTGGGACAAGTGGTACAAATGGTTATAACTGTGGGGGATGAGCTGATGGAAGTGATAGGGGTTTCAGTTAGTTGGAGGTGTGATATGCTTCCCTGAAGAGATGAGTTTTCAGGGATTACCTAAAGGCAGTCAGAGTAGGAGATAACCAGAAAGACTGAGGTAGAGAGTTCCAGAGCACGAGAGAGGCTCTGGAGAAGCCCTGGAGATGAGCATGGGAGGAGGAGACAAGAGAGCTAGAGAGCAAGGAGGTCATGAAAGGAGAAGAGAGGTCGGATTGGGTGTTATTTGGAGACAAGATTGGTGAGGTAGCTCAGGGCAGAGCTGTGGATGGCTTTGTATTTTTTGTTAGTATTTTTAATGTATTTCTCTGGGCAATCAGAAGCCAGTGGAGGGATTGGCAGAGAGGGGTGGCAGACAATGAGCAGTTGGCAAGGTAGATGAGTCTTGCAGCAGCATTCATGATAGACTGAAGAGGGGATAGTCTATGGAGGGGTAGGCCTATGAGAAAGGAGTTGCAATAATCAAGGAGATAACAAGGGAGTGAATGATTAGTTTGGTGGTTTCATTTGTTAAAAAGGGGGCGCGTTTTAGAGATTTTACGGAGGTGAAGTCTACAAGCTTTTGAAAGCAATTGGATTTTAAATGAAAGGTTAGGACAGTGATTGTGTCAGGGATCTCCTCGATCCCCGCCGCGATGGTCCCGGCGCAGGCGCAGTGCAACTCCCTGTGCAGGGACACGGGCACTAGGTCCGGGCCGGCCGCAGCGTTCGAGTTCGCGCATGCACAGTAGAAGCCGCGGCCACCCGCTGGGCACCAATGGCAGTGCAGGTCGGGATATTTAAATGGCCCTGAGCTGTCATTCAGTGCCTTCTGGTCTTACCTGTATCCTGTGAATCTGAACCTGTACCTAGTAAGTTATTTGACCCGGATTGTTCTTGACCTGCTGATTTCTCCTGCCCAGACCCTTGTTTTGCCTGACCTCTCTTCTGAATGCCCCTCATTAGATCTGACCTGCTGTTGCTGACCTGGCGTGTGACCCGACGATTCTCTGTCCGCTCCCTTGTACCATACCATCCTCTACGTTACCAACTTGGCCCATCTGACTTCGCACTTGCTCAGCCATCCATCCATCCCATCGGGGTCACCCGACCTCCTCACATCTGGCTCTCCCTGGTTGGAGCCCCTGGCGAAACCCCTACCACTGACAGGTGTGCTCAGTAGTTGCGACCTGGTCTCGGGGTACTCCAAGTCCATCCCCACCATCAGGGGCTCTGGTGAACAAGTACCCTGGGACTTAGACTCCACGCTCTGGGCACGCCTGACCAGTGGAGTGCTAGTGGTGCCGCTAGGCGGTCCCTCACAGATTGCTCTTGAGGAAAAAGTCATGGTGAAGGGAACGAGCAGGGGGAATATTATCAGCTTGGTGTAACAGAGATTTACTTTAAGGAAGTGGTGCAACATTCATGCTGATATAATATAATGCTTAAGGTGTTACTTCTAATTACAGAAACAAGTAGATATTTCATATATAATATGAGTAGAATAAGTTTGTTTATTCTATATTAAAGGTCTATTACTGAGTGTGAATTACTGAGAACACTGGGCCTAACTCACAGCCATATTTAGCTTCTCTGCACATATATCCAATGGGGCTTAGTTACAAAAGGATTTGAGAATGTTCATACAGTAAAATGCGTGAAGAGTCACGTCAATTATGCAATCATGTGGAAAGAACATATCTGTTTACTTTTATCTACACCGTTTATTTACACGTCTAGCTAATTGAAATGGCTATTCATACAATTTGTTGTGTGAACATTCTCAAAACCTTTAGAAATTAAAAAATTGTAAGAGAGATTCATGCACTCATCACAAACAGTATACATAAGAAGTTGCCAGGAACCCAGACATTCTCTTTTAATTTTTTTAAATCTTTGAGTGGAGTTATTCTTTATGCAAATTAAATTCATCAACACTTTTTTTCAACTTTTTATGAAACAAAATCATATATTAATTTTATATTTTATGTGGTTTTAGTGTTGATTTTGTGATTTTTATGGTACTAGTCTGGCCCTGTAAAGTATCTCAAATTTGAATGGATTTGCATTTTGGTTTTATGGGTAACCAAGACATTTGACAGCTGCCCAGAGATGATATAAGCATTATCACATTTCATTGTCACAGCCTGTCTCTTCTTCCCTGATAACTTGATATGCTATTGTTATGCTATTATTTATCCTTCCTGACTTACTTTGACACGTCTGCTTATAATCAGATGTTACTTTAAATCTAGTACACTGTTTCCTTTTAATTAATTATAGTATCAAATATGGGAGCCATGTAGTTCTCTACATTACTCATAACTATATGACTCTGATTTATGACACTGTAGTGCCCTTTAGCAGTTGTGAGGTACTGTTCCTGATTTATTAAGGCCGGGTTCACAACAAGCATGGCAAGCATTGATGTGTGACACTTTGCGTTTTAAAGAATGTTGCATTCAAGTTGATGTGAATTTTGATGTGTTTCTATTGATTTCAATGGAAAATGGATCAGGCAAAAAAACACAAAGGTGTGATTTTTGCAAAAAAGATATGTGAGTACAGTGGCACATCATGAGCAAATTAGCAATTTACACATACAAATCACAAAGTATACTGTATACTGTACACTCATTGGCCACTTTATTAGGTATACCTGTTAAATTGCTTGGTAACATAAATTGCTAATCAGCCAATCACATAGCAGCAACTCAATGCATTTAGGCATGAAGGTGAACACGACTTGCTGAAGTTCAAACCGAGCATCAGAATGGGGAAGAAAGGGAATTTAAGTTACTTTGAAAGTGGCATGGTTGTTGGTGCCAGACAGGCTGGTCTGAATATTTCCAAAACTGCTGATCTACTTGGGTGGCACAGTGTCTTAGTGGGTAGCATGTTTGCCTTGCAGTAAATGGGTCATGGGTTCAATTCCTGACCATGGCGCCTCCTGCATGGAGTTTGCATGTTCTCCGTGTGCTTGCGTGGGTTTTCTCCGGGTACTCTGGTTTCCTCCCACACTCCAAAGACATGCCGGTAGGTTAATTAGATCCTGTCTAAATTGGCCCTAATATGTGTATGTATGAATGTAAGTTAGGGACCTTAGATTGTACACCCCTTGAGGGTTAGGAACTGATGTGAATGTTCAATACATATGTGTAAAGCGCTGCGTAAATTGACAGCGCTATATAAGTACCTGAAATAAATAAATAAATCTACTGGGATTTTCACACACACTCATCTCTAGGGTTTAAAGAGAATTATCCGGAAAAAAGAAAATATCCAGTGAGTGGCAGTCGTGTGGACAAAACTGCCTTGACATCAGAGGTCAGAGGAGAATGGGCAGACTGGTTGCTGCAACATTCAGATGGTAGGGTCAGAATTTGGCATTAACAACATGAAAGTAAGGATCTATCATGCCTTGTTCAACAGTTCAGGGTGATGGTGTGGGGGATAATTTTTTGGCAGTAACAAAGTATACTTAATAAGAGCTGGTTTACACATATCCGGTGCGGATTGAAGCTCAGGTTTCAAAGCTAATTGATACAGTAGTTGTTCACAGGTTCACGTCAGGTTTACATCAGGTTCAGGACAGGATTAGCTCAGGATCTTAACCTGTTCACACATGCGGTTTAGAAATGGTTCCCATAGAAGTCAATAGCCTGCAATCTGTACCTGAACCTGAAGCCACTGAAATCGAACATGACTCTTTTTAAAACCGCACTGAATCTGCACCAGCCATGCACCAGACATATGTGAACAGGCACCATAGCAAACAATGTTATTTCACATGTTATGCGGATTGGATGTGATTTAAACTGCATCCAATCCGCATATACAGTTGTGTTCAAAATAATAGCAGTGTGTTGAAAAAAGTGAATAAAGCTCAAAATCCTTCTAATAGCTTTTATTTCCATACACACAAATGCATTGGGAACACTACACATTCTATTCCAAATCAAAACATAAAGAAAAATATATCAAATTTGTGTTGTTCCTCTAAAAAAATTGAAGAAAAGTGAATATTAGACTGTTCAAAAAAATAGCAGTGTTTGTAGTGTTTACAAACTCAAACATTCACTATATAAACTGAAAAATGTTTGAAGATTTTCCTTTCCTTTGAATCACTTAATTAATATTTAGTTGTATCTTGTGGAACCAAGATGTTGCATGTTTACTGGTGTGTTTGGGGTCGTTGTCTTGTTGGAATACCCATTTCAAGGGCATTTCCTCTTCAGCATAAGGCAGCATGACCTCTTCAAGTATTCTGATGTATTCAAACTGATCCATGATCCCTGGTATGTGATAAATAGGCCCAACACCGTAGTATGAGAAACATCCCCATATCATGATGCTTGCTCAACCATGCTTCACTATCTTCACAGTGCACTGTGGCTTGAATTCAGTGTTTGGGGGTCGTCTGACAAACTGTCTCCAGCCACTAGACCCAAAAAAAACAATCTTACTTTCATTAGTCCACAAAATGTTGCGCCATTTCTCTTTAGGCCAGTCAATGTGCTCTTTGGCAAATTGTAACCTCTTCAGCACATGTCTTTTTTTCAACAGTGGGACTTTACGGCGGCTTCTTGCAGATAGCTTGACTTCACATAGGCGTCTTCTAATTGTAACAGTACTCACAGGTAACTTTAGACCTTCTTTGATCTTCCTGGAGCTGATTGTTGGCTGAATCTTTGCCATTTTGGCTATTCTTCAATCCATTCGAATGGTCGTTTTTCGCTTTCTTCCACGTCTTTCAGGTTTTGGTTGCCATTTTAAAGCATTTGCGATCATTTTAGCTGAGCAGCCATTTTCTGCACTTCTTTATATGTTTTCCCCTCTCCAATCAACTTTTTAATCAAGGTACGCTGTTCTTCTGAACAATGTCTGGAACGACCCATTTTCCTCAGAATTTCAGAGAGAAATGCACTGTAACCAGCATGTACAACATTTGCTGCCTTCCTTCCTTAAATAAGGGCAATAATTGCCACCTGTTTTTCAAAGAATGAATGACCTCACTAATAGAACTCCACATTGCTATTATTTTGAACATGCCCCTTTCAATTAGTGATTCAATTACACAGAATCAGCAGCAGGCATGTCATGACTGTTGGGTCTGTTGGATTTCTATTACTCTACTACACCTGCTAGTAAATTATTTGCCATGTAGAAATATCATTTCGACCAAAAACAGTGATTGATCAGGTTAGTGATGTCTGACTGCTATTATTATTTTGAACACAACTGTGTGAACGGGCATTAAGGTGACCGGTGAGTGTATATTTAGTAATAAGAATGGTTTGCTATTGAATGTACATTCCAGCATCTGAAGCAACATCAGCTAAACCATAGTGTGCCTAAGATTATTGGTGTGATTTCCTCCACCAATATTGGGGGTATGTAATTGCTGTTAGCATTTTTAATTGAGCATATGATATAGGAATAAAACCACTCAAGTGCACCCAGTGGGAGACTGCAGAAAACCATAATTTATAAAAAGCCTATGTGAACTGTACATGGAGGGCTGTTGTGCCACCCATGGCCACCCTTACGGTTGATTTATTAAAACTGGAGAGTGCAAAATCTGGTGCAGTTCTGCATAGAAACCAATCACCTTCCAGTTTTTTTCTTGTCAAAGCTTGACTGAACAAGCTGAAGTTAGAAGCGGCACCAGATTTAGTACTCTTCAGTTTAACAAATCAACCCTTATATGTTGGGGATTGAGATTTCAGTGGTAAATACCAAAAATAATGTTCCTTTTTCTTAGAGCAGCTTGCTGTATGGGGATTTTGACACAAGACTTGGCTTTGTGCATGCCCAATGCTTTGCAAGCCAGTCACATAAGGGTTCTTTTCACTGTAGGCATGCCAGATTTGAAAAATGTAAAAATAAAATTTTGGCAGTACCTGGAGATTAACGTATAGCCAAAGCTATTTTTACTGTACATCTCCAGGGGACCACAGGAGTGCACTTCTTTCTGCACTCCTGTGATCCGTTTTCAGCTGACACCGGGCTAAAGCCCACTGTCATCTGACGTCGTAGTTCTGATGAAGCCTCTGGATAGACCCTGACTTTAATGTTGGGATCCACTCAGATGCCTGGAATGGCAGCTGGCACAGCCTCTCGGAAAGCCGCTGAGATGCTTTGCCAGCCACTCCTGCCCGCTGCACAGCCTGATTCTCTGGTGAATGCTAGAGGGGCAAAGCAAACAGCTGGTGATTGACAGTCACTGGCTCTTTGCAGGTTAAAGACCGTACTGAGCGATCAGTAGTCGGTGGGAACAGCTGCAGCATCGGACCAATGCTACATCCACCTATCTGAGTATGTATGTTTGTCTTTTTTTAACCCATGTTTCTCTTTTAAATTAAAGCAGAACTCCAGGATTAATAGACCTCCCACCCCTACTCTCCTGAGTCCTCGGATATATACATACCTACCAATAGCTTAAAACTATCCTTGATTTGGAGAGAATTTACCTCTTTTGGGACTAAATCCCTCTGTCCCTTTTTCCTCATCAGTTGTCTCTCTTTATGGTCTGATGTATAGACCTCTTTTCTAGGGTTGCACCGATATCGATATTGGTATGCAATACCGGTGCCAATACTGAGTACTTGCACAAGTACTTGTACTCATGCAAATGCTCCCAATACCGAAACCGATACCTTTGTAAAGAAATGCATGCAATTTGAACAGCAATGCTGTGTGACTCCTGTCCGAATTGTATGTGGTTTCCTGCAAAGCTTCTATTTGAACCAAGGCTTGTCATAGTGAATTTGAGCCTAAGTTCACACAGGAGCAGTGTGGAAACTTCCCCAGCTCCTGATCCCACAGCAATTGCGGTTTGGGCTCCTCCTGCTTCTCCCATGGCTCTCTTCCCCCAGCATCCAATGGCTCTCTCCCATGTGACAGTGCTGACCATTCGGAAGCCATCTTGCCCATACTGTCAGCACTGCAAGGAGGGGAGAGAAAGCGGTGGGGATTTAAAATCCCTGCACCTGTGTAGCGGCTTTGGGAGTGGGAATGTGGGGGATGGGGTCCAGTGGATGGCTGGAACCACTGGAGGCTAGAGTTAGAGAGCCACTGAAGGCTGGGTGGGGGGGGAGAGGCAGGAGGAGCCCAAGAAGCAGCCGTGTCCAGAGTGGGATCAGGAGCTGGTGGAACCTATCATGCAGGGAGGATTCCCACACTGCTCCTGTGTGAACTCAGGCTCAAAGTCAATATGACAAGCCTGGGTTCACAAAAAAGCTGTGCAGGAAACTACATGTGAATCGGACAGGAATTGCACAGCATTCCTGTTCAAATCGCATCCACTTCTTTGCAGTGCAACTTGAGCCCATTCATTTTGTCTGGGCTCAAATCACACCACAAAGGTATTGATACTCGGTATCAGTGAGCAGTGATGTATTTAGGTTTTGTGCTGCCCTAGGCAACACAAAAATCGTCTGCCCCTACATGGACACCGACCAACACAACCCCCCCCCTTCTCCCTCCTGCTGAGAGAGAGCCTGACATTGGCCCCTACCCCCCACCTGCAAGAGAATTCCACTACCCCCACCCCCAGGTAATTGAGAGACACTCATCTTCACAGTTCTGACCATCCCTGGGAACGAAAGCCAGGCTCTACATACACCATCAAGCAGCCCGCAGCCTCTCTCAGATCCCACCTGGTTCCCATGGTGCACTTGTCCCTTCTTTCATCCCTTCTTATGGGGGGAGGTGCTGGCCCCCTGAAAAATGCCGCCCAAGGCATGTGCCTTGTTTGCCTTGTCGTAAATATGCCCCTGTCGGTGAGTACTTGACCAAAAATGTCGGTACACATACTGGCCAGTAAAAAACAATATCGATACTTCTCTATACAGAAATGTACAATTTAATAGCCAAAACCTTAATTTAGCAATAAACCTTTGATCCAGCTTCTAAATTATTGTACTTATTATTCTGAAAAGCCAGTATAAAGGAAAAGTTATTTTAAAAAAAACAGTCATGGATTTACTGGGCACATTGATATTTCCTGGTTAAAGTAGAACTATTGGCAAAACTTTTTTTTTTCATTTTGGATTGAGTAAAGGAGGTATATAACCTCTGTCAGATTTTGTTTTGCCATCTGTGTCCTATTGGGGAGATTTCCCTTCACTTCTTGTCCCATAGACAAACAGAAAGTGAGAGGAAATGCCTGCAAATTAAGGGAATCCCTTGGGGACCCCCAGGTCAAAAGAACTAGTGTCCCCGTTGGAAGATTTCCCCTCTATTACTTTTTTGGGGACAACCCAAAATTTGGGATTTTCTTTTTCTTTCACTTTTGATGATAATGGTAAACAGGACAAACGAAGACGGTGAATCTCCCTAAAGGGGCATGGACAGCAATAAAAACCTGACAGGTGTTCTAATCCCTCTCCACTCTGTCCAAAACTAAAAAAAGTTTTGCCTTTACTTATAGTTAGTTTTAGTTTAATGTTATCTGTCTGCGTACTTGATGGTGAAACGTTTCCCTCTTCTTCAGAAAGTTGGGAGGTACGCATATATTTTTTAAAGGTGAGTTCTGTTCAGTGCAGCAGTGATGTGAGTCCAGGCTGGAGTTATGACACACCCCTGGAGGGAGTTGTCCATGACAGCCTGGGCTCACAGGAAGAGGGTTGAATGTCGCTAGCTGTCATTCAACCCAGAAGACAATCGCCATCTGCTGGAGTAGCTGACCTTTGGTAGGGTACAGACTGAAGGTATTGAAGCGAAGGCTTTTTTTTTTTTAACAAATTCTGGGCTTCTTATTTTGAACTATTTAACTATTTAGCTGTCATTCAACCCAGAAAACAATCGCCATCTTCTGGAGTAGCCAACCTTTGGTAGGGTACAGACTGATGGTATCGCAGCGAAGGCTTTTTATTTTTAAACAAATGCTGGGCTGCTTATTTTGAACTATTTAACATATACCAGAGTTCTGCTTTAAAGACATGAAAACATTTATTTTTTTATTAATTAAATAAAAATAAACCAAAAAACAATTAAAAATAACAAATTCAATCAAATCTTACAGCCTGCAAAAGTTGTGTTAATAAATGCACTTTAAACGGTATGGAGTTTTTTTATAAACTGAATTCATCCTTAATCTATAATTTATCTGTAATATCATTTATGCAAAGGGTGCATGTTTGAGATGTATATGGGATTGTTCAGAATCCACTCTTTTATGATTGACCTACAGAATTAAGGGACAGGAAAAGGAATTGGCATGCATGATCCATGTAATGAGTTTTTACAGGTCTTTCCATTACAAGAGCTTGGCAGGTTATGAAAGGTCAACGTTATATTGCTAATACCACCACACACTAGAACATGACAGGTGAATTCCTTTACATAATCAATGCATAATTTGTTGGAATTAAAAAAAAATAGATTAAGGTATAGGCTAGGAGATGCAGTGATGCCTGGATGATTTAATAATTGGTTTATGACATCCTATTGCACAATTATTGGATTTAACAAGAAGTAGTGGATAAATAGGACATATGTATAGACGTGCTGTGTGTATATACAGTGGGGATCGAACGTTTGGGCACCCCAGCTAAAAATGTGTATTAATGTGCATAAAGAAGCCAAGGAAAGATGGAAAAATCTCCAAAAGGCATCAAATTACAGATTAGACATTCTTATAATATGTCAACAAAAGTTAGATTTTATTTCCATCATTTACACTTTCAAAATAACAGAAAACAAAAAAATGGCGCCTGCAAAAGTTTGGGCACCCTGCAGAATTTATAGCATGCACTGCCCCCTTTGCAAAGCTGAGACCTGCCAGTGTCATGGATTGTTCTCAATCATCATCTGGGAAGACCAGGTGATGTCAATCTCAAAGGTTTTAAATGCCCAGACTCATCTGACCCTGCCCCAACAATCAGCACCATGGGTTCTTCTAAGCAGTTGTCTAGAAAACTGAAACTGAAAATAGTTGACGCTCACAAAGGCTATAAGAAGATAGCAAAGCGTTTTCAGATGTCAATATCCTCTGTTCGGAATGTAATTAAGAAATGGCAGTCATCAGGAACAGTGGAAGTTAAAGCAAGATCTGGAAGACCAAGAAAAATATCAGACAGAGCAGTTCGCAGGATTGTGAGAAAAACAATTCAAAACCCACGTTTGACTGCACGATCCCTCCAGAAAGATCTGGCAAACACTGGAGTTGTGGTACACTATTCCACTATAAAGAGATACTTGTACAAATATGGTCTTCATGGAAGAGTCATCAGAAGAAAACCTCTTCTACGTCCTCACCACAAAAATCATCGTTTGAACTTTGCAAATGAACATATAGACAAGCCTGATGCATTTTGGAAACAAGTTCTGTGGACCGATGAGGTTAAAATTGAACTTTTTGGCCGGAATGAGCAAAGGTACGTTTGGACAAGCAGGGGCACAGAATTTAATGAAAAGAACCTCTGTCCAACTGTTAAGCATGGGGTTGGATCAATCATGCTTTGGGGTTGTGTTGCAGCCAATGGCACAGGGAACATCTCACGAGTAGAAGGAAAAATGGATTCAATAAAATTTCAGCAAGTTTTGGATGGTAACTTGATGCCATCTGTGAAAAAGCTGAAGTTAAAGAGAGGATGGCTTCTACAAATGGATAATGATCCAAAACACACCTCGAAATCCACGGGGGATTACATCAAGAGGCGTAAACTGAAGGTTTTGCCATGGCCTTCACAATCTCCTGACCTCAACATAATTGAAAATCTATGGATAGACCTTAAAAGAGCAGTGCGTGACAGACAGCCCAGAAATCTCAAAGAACTAGAAGACTTTTGTAGGGAAGAATGGGCAAAGATACCTCAACCAAGAACTGAAAGACTCTTGGCTGGCTACAAAAAGCGTTTACAAGCTGTGATATTTGCCAAAGGGGGCAGTACAAGATAATAACTCTGCAGGGTGCCCAAACTTTTGCAGACGCCATTTTTTTTGTTTTCGGTTATTTTGAAAGTGTAAATGATGGAAATGAAATCTAACTTTTGTTGACATATTATAAGAATGTCTAATCTGTAATTTGACGCCTTTTGGAGATTTTTCCATCTTTCCTTGGCTTCTTTATGCACATTAATACAAATTTTTAGCTGGGGTGCCCAAACTTTCGATCCCCACTGTATATATATATATATATATAAATATATATATATAAATATATATTAAACGCACGCATTTAATCATCAAACAATTTTGGTGCTAGCAAGTTAGATAAGAAAAGTATCCTCGAATGCAACCACCAGCTGACCTCTCATGTATTTCACTTGGAAATAAGGACTCATACAGAATGGTCCAATACATTGTGGCTCTATGCTACATTCATGTTAATGTGAAGCATTTTGCACATTAACGTGCATTGTGTTAGGGCAACACATTCATTTAAGCTGGGCTGCCAGGGCACCATACCATGCATATTTTAACAAACATATAATATCTTCTTTTAGTATGTGCACTACAAAGCACTGATGGTTCACATGTGTGTGTTGCAGTGCACTAAAATGCAATGTGGTGTGCTGTCAAGGTTTGTTGGAGTGAAATTCAGAACAAATGGCACCACACTTGTCTTTGTACTTAGATGCTGTCGTGGGCCCTAGACCTTTTTAGGTCTATGTTTCAACCATCAATAATGTTTTCTTTCTATACAAAAAACAATATAAGAACAAGCATACATTTTTTTGTAAACTTGTCACAAACCTAGGCAATTCAAATTAAGGATATGGTAAAAAATATATATAAACAGAGGTTAACTTCAGTGAAAACCAATTGTCATGATGGTTAGATGATCCAGTTATATAGATCACTGAAGCTATATGTCAATCTTGACTTTTCCTGTAGAAATCCAGTTTGGTCACATCCATTTGGTGAGTTAGATGTCCTTATTAACCATCAGGAAGGCTCAGGAGATGGTAGCAGTAAGCCCAAACCTAATTGTGCTATGACTTCTGACTTTAACTCTGTTACTCATTTTGACAAGTGGTTCCACTGAAGGCGATCACTGCTTATGAATTTTTAGGTGAATTAGTACTTTTTTCTATTCAGAACAGTATAACAGGTTTGTGTGAAAGGCCACACCTATGTACCCAGATATTTACCTTACTTGTGTACCTTGTATCTACCTAGTGGCACTGCACAAGTCTGGGCAGTTACGTAAAACATGGCTGTCCTGTTGTTTATGTCTCCTCCAACATAATTAGTTAGCTGTATGGTCTGCTGGGACAAGTAGTTCAGGAAAGTAGGCGTTCTATGTTTGCTTATAATACATTTCAAGAGACTGATTTTTTTTACTTTTGAAGCTGCTGCACTGCATCATATAACATATAAGTAAAAATATGAAAATTGAACCACTAGACTATGGGTCTCCAACCTTTTTAAATAAAGGGCCGGTTTACTGGCCTTCAGTCTTTAGTGGGGTCCGACTTTGGCCTTTGGGAGTAGAAACTGTCCTGGTTTCACTGAGAGTAAGCAATTCCATCATTGATGTCAGTTGGAGAAAAAGTGCCCTGTCATTGGTGTCAGTGGGAGAAAAAGTGCCACATTGTTGGTGTCAGTGGGAGGCATAGTGCCCCATTTGTTGCGTCATTGGGAGAAATAGTGCCCCATTGTTGGTGTCAGTGGGAGGAATAGTGTTGTATTGTTGGTGCCAGTGGGAGGAATAGTGTTGTATTGTTGGTGTCAGTGGGAAGAATAGTGCCCCATTGTTGCTGTCAGTGGGAGAAATAGTGTCCCATTGTTGGTGTCAGTGGGAGGAATGGGGCCCCTTACTGTTGCCAGTTGGAAGAATAATGTCCTATTTTTGGTGTCAGTAGGAGGAATACTGTGCTTCATTGGTGTCAGTGAGAGGAATAGTGTCCCATTGTTGTAGTCATTGAGAGGAATGGTGCCACAATGTTGGTGTCAGTAAAAGGAATAGTGCCTCAAAGGCTGGATAAAGGCAACCAAAGGGCCACATCTGGCCCCTGGCCTCAGTTTGGAGACGCCTACACTGGACTATACTTTAAACAAAAAATTTCTACAAATTGTACTATTTCTTCTTTACTATGCCTATAAGCTGTATCTTTTCAAAGGAACCTGGCGTTGAGCTTTAACAGTTAACTTTCCCCAGCAGTTATCCCTATAAATCAAACTTTAACACCAGCTTCCAGTACAAACTAATTCTAAAAATGATCTATTACAGCTAATCTAATCCTATGACCTAATGCTATCCCTCCCCCAAACCTTAATCCTTAACCTAACCCTCAAACTTAAACCTTGACCCCAATCCTTACTGCGGTCTATAAAATGAATCGCCTGTACCCTATCCCCAGAAATGAAAATGATCACTTGACCTATTGGGCCAATACTTATTATAGCATTGGCATTGATTGGGGCATCTCTGACATGTAGCACCTAAAACTTTGCGCCTGATAATCTATTTTAAGGTCAGATAAGACTTGCATATGTGAATAGCAGAGGAGCAAATGCAGCTACACAATGCTTTCACAAAAGATGGACTGTGGTTGAGATGTGTTTACCGTATACTTACATTGCATTCTAATTGAGGCATAAAAACAGTACAAACAAAACAGAACAGGACATGATACATTCAGAAAAGCATATCACAGTGCATAGCAAACGCAACAATAAACACTAATAGGATGCAATTCAGAATTTAAACACTGTATTCCTTAAACCTTCTGAATTGATTTTCTTCTGAAACAACACAAGGAAAACATAAATGACCATATAAACAATTCTGCAGCTGGCAATGGTCAACCACAGACTGATTTCAGAATTACAAGATACCAATTGTATTATTGTTTCTGGTAAGCAAAATGTATTTTTTACATCTTTGAGAAATTGTCTACAATTGTGTCAGGCAGTTTGGGAAATGAGCATAGTTTCTGTGTAGGAAGATTTTCTGTCTTTAGAATGAAGTCTGAATCAATGTTACCTTCAAAGTATTTGTTATAAGCCATCTTCTTCCCAAGGACAACACACCTTCCCCAGTAATGTGACAGCTCTAAAAAAAAGCTTTTGTGGAATAAGTACAGTCTCTTCAGTGTAAGAGCAGGTCTAGCTTGGTACTCAAGACACTCAATGCATCCCTCAATATTGGATGGTTTCCTAGAATGTTCTAACAGCATGTTGCTCAATGGTGACAATGTCCAACCTGTGTTTACATAGCCTTGGATCACCCACAGTAATTTTCTCCTAAGAATGTTGAGTATTTTACAGCTGGGGAAGAATAGGACTGACAGTTTCAACATTCCCAACTCATCAGCTCCCTGGGGGAAAAGACAAACACAGCTTTCCACCTGTAGGAAATAATGTTCTCCTTGTCATGCAGATATTCCCTGGGGAGCAAGGAAAACACTTCCTGTCCTATTTCAGATCCAGCTGTCTACTCTTCCATTGGAGTAGGTTGTGGGTTTCAGATGTACAGTTTGTTGAAATGGGTAGAGTGTAAATTTTCAATCCCGGTTGCCAACTTTCAAGCTTGTGTATTCCAGACAGGAAGTGTCTAAGGCTTATGCTGATTTTTTCGTAGGCAAGAAAAAAAGAGTAGCAATCTTTTCTCTTGGACACTGTAGGGCTGCTAGGGCAGCCTGTGATTACTAAAGGATCTTGGAAGACGTTATTTGAAATGTGGATGCCAGAAATTTTCATTTTGTTTTATTTTGGATGCATTATTCATTGAAGAATTTTGTTTCAGCATATTTGTTGTTGAACCGATTCATTTTTGGAATTAATTTCTTATCTTCGGCATTTGTTTCATATATGCGTTGGTCTGGGTGGATTGGAAAAATTTAGCAGTTTTTCCAGGAGTCTGTTATATATTTGATATATTATCAAATTGGATGGATTCAAATTGGAAGAATTCAATATTTTCAGACACTAGTCAAACCCACCAAGAAAAATACCATGAGCTGATTGGACAATATCGACTGGCAAAATGTGCATTCGAATTAATGAATTAAATGAAATTTGTATCCATTAGTTATTCGAATCCAAAGTTATTCAAATTAATTAAAAAATTTTATTAATTTCCCCATGGGCCCGAACTACTTTCGCATCATGTGACATCATCTGAATGAAATTATTGCATTCATTAATTGCGTTCGGATTCATTGATATTTGTCACTTTGACCATTTGGAGATTCGTACACATCTAAATCTCTGAAAATTTAATTTTTATCTATAAAATTAATCGAAACAAAACAAAACACACCTGTATAGATGTTATTATAATGGCAGTTTTTGAAAAAAAAAATACAGGTAGTTTATTTTTTGTTGCTATGGACAGAGTGGGGAAGAACTATCACCTCTTCCAGGTTTTAGTTACTGTGTGTGTCCCCATTAGGGCAATTTCCTTACTTCCCAGGTGACCATTCAAACAGAATGCATGAGAAATCTCTGGAGAATACAGTTTGGCTCCCACAATGCAATTTAAAGTGTTTAGCCAAAACCTTTCTAGTTTTGGATTGAGTAAACAAGGGTTAAAATCCATGTGTTTATTTTTTGTTGTCTGTATCCCCATAGGCAGACTTCCCTTAACTTCCTGTACCAGAGGCACAACAGGACGTGGGAGGAAATCTCTAAAAAGTGAGATGAATTCCTCCTCTTATGCAGTTTTCTTATGCAGTGTCTTTATTGAAATATTTACTCCCGCCTCCTTTTTTAACAAAGATTTTTTATTAAAGTTTCTACATTTCTTTACATACATATACACCACATTTCACAGAATGTAGGCCATGTAAAACATATTTTAGTTATTGCCATATAGTTATCCTTCCTTTTATATAAGGAGAAGAAATCTGAAGTACCCAGTCCAGATAAATGCGGATATATGTGCCAATAAATGGGCATTCACTCACTGAAGGCAGTTTTGTTGATTTGAAGTGCTTTGGAATTAGACTTTTAGCTGTGTTCAGTAGGTGTAGTATCTTTTTTTATAATCTGAAATTGACATTTTGTGAAACAAACTTCCGCTATAGTCTCAAAAGGGAGAGATAAATAACATTTTATTTATAGGTTTAATTATTTGACTCCAATATGCTTAAATCAGGGGGCAATGCCACCATATATAGGACCTATTCCAAAATCCTAGTTACCCTCAACTCTTCTGGTCACATCTTTAAAATTGTTGATTCCTCACCACTTTTTGGCTTTGTGATTATGACAGCAAGGAGAAATAGAGAGAACCCCAATGAGGTTACAAGCCACAATAAAGATTTCACAGGGTT
Source organism: Staurois parvus (assembly GCF_062004578.1). Classification (NCBI taxonomy): domain Eukaryota; kingdom Metazoa; phylum Chordata; class Amphibia; order Anura; family Ranidae; genus Staurois; species Staurois parvus. The sequence continues at coordinate 7,197,607 of NW_028318197.1, read as the reverse complement.
CCCTTCCTTCTTCGTCAGGGCTTAGTGGATGTGGTGAAAATTCGCTTTGCAAAGAATATCCACTCATATGAAAGGAAAATAAAAAAACAGTAATTTTGCTTGCACTTTATTGGATGTGCTTCATTTCATTTACTAAGCTAAGGGTACTTTCCCTTGCAAAATGCAAATTGAGCTGACTAATTGTCTTTAGTAAATCAACCCCTTATGTGTTCTTTTAGCTCTCTTATGTCTATTAGTCTAGGATGCCCAGACCTAACAGCCCTTGAATGCCATGTACTTGCCCAACTCTGCTGTATTCTTTGCTGGCCCTCCACAATCTTTTCTTGACAATCCCTTCTGTCATGTCTAGTTCCTTCTGTACATATTTCCTGTGATCTCTATTTATTCCAATGGAAAGTTTTTACTCTATGGGGAGGAACGTAGTATAGACTTTCTATTAAAATAAATAGAGATTGCAGTGTGCATGAACAATGGAGGCTATGTAGTGCAGAGCAGGTCACACAGCATATATCAAGAAGTGACTGGTAAAAAAATTTTGCCTTTCAAGAGTTGGTAATGAAAATATGAGCCCAAACGTAGAAGCAATAAAAGTGCACTGTAAAAGTCATAATGATTTTTTTAAATTTACTTTTGGTGAAGTTGCCATATAGTATTGTATACACTCCCATGCTTGGGGCACACAGGTTTAGGTCTGTTTGACATAAAAATACATTTTGTGCGTACTAATACCTAAACAAGAGTATTAAAGGTGACTTTAGGCATCAATATGCATCATGAGCGTAAAAACTTGCAGAGGGACCTGGGTATCCAGGGTTGGATTGCTAGCCTCTAAAATCTTAGAGTTTTCATTTCTTCCTTAATATCATATCACATGAAAGATAAATAAGATGGATGGATGGATGGACAGATAGATAGATAGACATATTATTTAATTATTATGTTAAATAAAGTTTTTCTATAGATACAGTAGATAGATAGATAGATAGATAGATAGATAGATAGATAGATAATGATTTATTTAAAAAGTATAACAATTTTTGTCTTTTAATATTCATTTATTAATTTAAAAAACTCAGTTGCAAGGGAAGTTAAACATCTGGAAAAACATGCTAATCTTCAGAAGGAAGCTGTACAGAGAGGTAGTGGTTATGGCACATTAAGAAACAAGGATTTCTATATACTGCTGATTTGAAGATGCTCAATTTATCTTTCTTGAAGGAAGCTGCCTGGAAATGGGCCATAACTTACATTAACACATGTTTTCCTATGACTTTATATTTGTTTTGTGTCAGCCATGAAAATAATGGATTATGAGACCACTACCATCACTGAGTGTCTTTTTATGTTTATATTTAGAAGAGGATATAATTGCCTATAAATTAAACCCTAATTACCGCACTAAAATATACACAGCAAGGTTTGTTTCTTGTTATCATCTTACTTTCTTCCACTGTCTGTCCTCTACACTCCCTTTCTCTCCTATTCCTTCTCTCTCCTTGCCCCCCTTCCTTCTGTACCTTCTTTTTCTCCCTCTTCCTTCTTTCCTCTGCCCTTGCTTTTCTTTACTCTCTCTCCCAACCTCATCTTTCCTGTACTCCCTCTCTTCCATTGACTCTTTTCCTGCACCACCTTTCCTGTACTCCCTCTCTCCCCCATCCCCTCTTTTCCTGCACCACCTTTCCTGTACTATCTCTCTTCTCCATCCCCTCTGTTCCTGCACCACCTTTCCTGTACTCTCTCTCTCCTCCATCCCCTCTGTTCCTGCACCACCTTTCCTGTACTCTCTCTCTCTCCTCCATCCCCTCTGTCCCAGCACCACCTTTCCTGTACTCTCTCTCCTCCATCCCCTCTGTTCCTGCACCACCTTTCCTGTACTCTCTCTCTCCTCCATCCCCTCTGTTCCTGCACCACCTTTCCTGTACTCTCTCTCCTCCATCCCCTCTGTCCCTGCACCACCTTTCCTGTACTCTATTCAATCTCCTCTCTAACTGCCTCACCTTTTCTGTACTCTCTCTCTTCCATCTCCTCTCTCCCAGCCCCACCTTTCCTGTACTCTATTCCATCTCCTCTCTAACTGCCTCACCTTTCCTGTACACGCTCTCTCCCATTCCCTCTGTCCATGCACCACCTTGTACTCTCTCTTTCCCATCAACTCTTTTCCTACACCACCTTTCCTGTACTCTCTCTCTTTCCCATCAACTCTTTTCCTACACCACCTTTCCTGTACTCTCTCTCTCCTCCATCCCCTCTGTCCCTGCACCACTCTTCCATCTCCTCTCTCCCGGCCCCACCTTCCCTGTACTCTATTCCACCTCTTCTTTAACTGCCTCACCTTTACTGTACTCTCTCTCCCATTCCCTCTGTCCCTGCACCACCTTTCTTGTACTCTCTCTCTCCCATCAAATCTTTTCCTACAGCACCTTTCCTGTACTCTCTCTCTCCTCCATCCCCTCTGTCCCTGCACCACCTTTCCTGTACTCTCTCTCTCCTCCATCCCCTCTGTCTCTGCACCACCCTCCCTGTACTCTCTCTCTCTCTCTCATCCATTTCCTCTGTCCCTGCACCACCTTTCCTGTACTCTCTCCTCCATCCCCTCTGTCCCTGCACCACCTTTCCGTCACTCTCTCTCTTTCCTCCATCTCCTCTGTCCCTGCACCACCTTCCCTGTACTCTCTCTCCTCCATCCCCTCTGTCCCTGCACCACCTTTCCTGTACTCTCTCTCTCCTCCATCTCCTCTGTCCCTGCAACACCTTTCCTGTACTCTCTCTCTCTCTCCTCCATTCCCTCTGTACCTGCACCACCTTTCCTGTACTCTCTCTCTCCTCCATCCCCTCTGTCCCTGAACCACCTTTCCTGTACTCTCTCTCTTCCATCTCCTCTCTCCCGGCCCCACCTTCCCTGTACTCTATTCCACCTCTTCTTTAACTGCCTCACCTTTACTGTACTCTCTCTCCCATTCCCTCTGTCCCTGCACCACCTTTCTTGTACTCTCTCTCTCCCATTAAATCTTTTCCTACAGCACCTTTCCTGTACTCTCTCTCTCCTCCATCCCCTCTGTCCCTGCACCACCTTTCCTGTACTCTCTCTCTCCTCCATCCCCTCTGTCTCTGCACCACCTTCCCTGTACTCTCTCTCTCTTTCCCCCATCCCCTCTGCCCCTGCACCACCTTTTCTGTACTCTCTGTCTTCCATCTTCTCTCTCCCGGCCCCACCTTCCCTGTACTCTATTCCATCTCCTCTCTAACTGCTTCACCTTCCCTGTACTCTCTCTCTCCCATTCCCTTTCTCCCTGCACCACCTTCCCTGTACTCTCTCTCTTCCATCCCCTCTCTCCCTGCCCTACCTTTTCAGTACTCTCTCTTTCTCCCATCCCCTCTTTCCTTTACACCATTTCCTGTACACTTTCTCTCTCTTCTGTCTCCTCTCTCCCTGCACCACTTTCCCTGTATTCTCTTTTTCCCATCCCTTCTCTCCCTTTCTTACAATTTGTGTACTCTTTCTTCCATCTTCTCTTTCTCTGCCCCACCTTTCCTGTACCCTGTTATCCATCTCTTCTCTTCCTGCACCACCTTCCCTGTATTCTCTCTTTCCCATCCCCTTTCTCCCTTTCCCACCCTGTGTGTACTTTTTCTTCGGACTTCTCTTTCTCTACCCTACCTTTAATGTACCCTCTTTTATCTTCTTTTCCTGACCCAACTTTCCTGTACTCTCTTCCATCCCCTTTTTCTCTGCCCCACCTTTCCTGTACTTTCTCCCATCTTCTCTCCTACTGTCCTCTCTCCTGCACTCTCCTTTCTTTCTTCTCTCTCCTTTTCCCCCTCTTCTGCACATTTGCACTCTTTCTTGTTCCCTCTCTATGTCCTCCTCTCTCTGAACTCTCTCTTGATTTTCTTTAGACTGGTATCTAATGTACAGTAGAAACACAGTAGCCAATCCCAGACCACCCTATCATTAAATCTAAGCACACTAAATTCATAATAATTGCCCTTTAGTAGCAAAAATATGACTGCCAAGAAAGAAACTGATTTGTGATTTCCCATAGCAATAAAACATATCCTTGATATCATGTTCTAATATGCTTTGAAAATTAATCCAAATCTGATTGGTTGCCAAGAGCAACACAGGCACCTTCAAACACTTCAAGCCCATACTGCCTTTATCTATCAGCCTTGTTCAAAACAAGCCATTCATATATAAGGCCAGATCACAACCTTGAACAGCAAACTGGCACCTTGTAGGAATCATTGTGATTGGTTAAAGTACACTAATGAAGACTGATCAGCAAAAAAAATGACTGCTGTGTATAGGGGATAGATACTATGGGGGTTATTTACTAAATTTGAAGAGTACAAAATCTAGTGCAGATCTGCATAGAAACCAATCAGCTTCCAGGTTTTATTGCTAAAGCCCACTGAGCAAGCTGATGTTAGAAGCTGATTCCCTACCATGCATAACTGCACCAGATTCTGAGTGCTCCAGATTGTAAATCTCCCTCTCTCTCTTTTTCTTTATTTTTTTAATATTAATATATACCAGTTAGAGGGTGCTGAATTGCCAACCTGTGCTGCAAACACATGATTTGCACTATACTGAGCCAAAATTTGCAATCTGCCAACTCACTCTTATTATTAAAATAGTATTTTTTAAAAAATATTGTTTTATGGTGCAAGGAGGGTGTATTTTATAATGTTCCATTATTTAATAGTCTCACCCTCTCCTTCTCTCACCCTCTCCCTCTCTCACCCTCTCTCTCTCTTCCAGTTTTACATTTTACATAATTTTCCCAGCAAATATTGACCGGTTGTGTTTTATTTGCTCTTCTTTTGGCCAGGAAGCCCCTCCATTATATACAAATAATACATACACCCCCTCTAGCTACTCGCTGCATTAATTTAATAGAAAATCTAAAAGATCCAAATACTCACTTTAATATCTGTTAATTTGACATGCTGGGCCCCAGTGCAAGTGTACAATCCAAACGCACACGTTCCTGCATTAAAAATGTCTGTGTGTATAAGTGGGTGCTGCAGCCACCATTAGCTGGAACCGAACAGAATCAACAAGAGAGAATGTCACCAGCACACCAAGGACCACCAATATGGGTCCAAAAGTCTTAATGCAGGATCACATAGTTAAAGCAAGGCAACGTTTAGAGTCTCGCAGGACCTCTTCATCAGGCAAGTGATGAAGGGATCCTGCTAGACTCCGAAAGAGATCCTAGGTATGCTGGTGACATTCTCCCATGCTGATTTTGTTCGGTTTCAGACAACATTCGCTGTAGCACCCACTTATACACACAGCCAATATTTAACGCAGGAACGTGGGCATTAGGATTGTTCACTTGCAAGTTGCATGAAAGTCACATCAAAGTGTTGCAGGAACCTTTGTAAGTCACAAAGATGTGAATGGTTTCCATGGAAATACATGGGCTGAGACTTGTCATGTGAAAGGACACAAGGGGGTGCCAACCTAAGTGCAGAGGATTAAAATAATTTATTAAAATACAATAACCTATACCTACTCACAAAGGTAGGAGAATGATAAGCAAGTATGTCAGTTCTCAGCTTGGCCAATGGTGGGTCGATGGTGACAGTCAGAGCCCTGGTCCCTTGGGATGGAGAGGGATTGAAGCCATCAGCTGTCAGCGGTGGGGACGCTGGAGACCAGCGCCATAACCAGCGTGGAGCACATGTAAGTCAGGACCGGGCGGGCAATCGGAAGGTGAGGATGGGTCAGGTGACACGTTCTTCTTCAGACCTGATTGGATGAATGCTGGGGTGTGCACTCTCTTATAGGAGGAGGACCGGACGGGATGCTTTGAAACCTATCCAAAATGTTGCCTTGCTGTAACTATGTGATTGTTCATTAAAACTTTTGGACCCATATTGGTGATCCTCGGTGTGCTGGTGAAATTTTCCCAAGCTGGGCCCCAAGTCTCTTCTCTTTCTCAGAGTGGGAGGTTCCTTCTTTAGGTGCCCAAGTCACTTCTTGGGTGAGGAGGACACTTCCCACTGGCTGTTCAGTGGTGGGATCCTCTCAGGCTCCAGAAGACTGCATTGGTGTGATGGCATCATGACAGTAACAAGACCTGGTGGGCCTGGCTGCAGTGCTGGATCACTGCTCTTCACTCCTGGAAGAGGCGCCAGCATGAGACAGGTGACGACAGGCTCAAGAAGGTAAAAGTCGGCTTTGAAAAGCATATTTTAGAAAAATGTAAACTTGAAGCCTGGGAGTGGAGGTGGGGATTTGTGGGTGTGATGAGGGTTAAATTAATTCTGCTCACCGATAGGCTTTAAAGCATAACTAAACCCATGGGTTCAACTATTTCTCAAAACAGTTGTATAACAGTTACACTGAAGGCATGACTATGGTTTCATGCACATGACTTAAAAAGGGTGTACAGCATACATGGAGCAAAAATAGTCAACATAAGAGAGCCACAAGCATACAGCTTCCCATTGCAATCAATGGCTGTGCGCTACCATACAAGATTCATGCCGCCACTTACATAGACTCAAGTAAGCACATAGCCCTACAACACTGGACACGCATTCTGCGTCCAGGGGCATGCGCCAGTGCACATTCACACGTTTACACAAGCACTACTGTAAACCCTTACTAATATACATTTTGTTTGCTGAAAGGCATTGTATCATAAACTATTGCCAGTAAAATACTTAGCAAATAAAGTAATACTTAGTAAAATTAAATACTTCAGGACTCTGAGGCCAGCAAAGCACTGATAAAATGAATGTGCAAAATAAAAGGTGCTGGGTGGGGAGCCCAATCACATGCCTCCTTAAAGTCATGTGACCAGCTCTCCTCCAACCATGAAGTACTCATTGCTGTGTTAAACAGGTGGAACTCTGAAGAACACCCCAGGTATCACATTGATGTCTGCAACTTACAAAGCTATCCACAACTCTACCCCCAGTTACATCACCAACCTGGTCTCAAAATATCAACCAAACTGCTCTCTTTGATCCTCCCAAGACCTTCTGCTCTCTAGTTCCCGTGTCACATCCTCCCATGCTCGCCTCCAGGACTTCTCCCAAGCTTCTCCCATCCTCTGGAATTCTCTACCCCAATCTGTCTGGTTGTCTCCTAATCTATCCACTTTTAGACGATCCCTGAAAACCTTTTTCTTTAAAGAATCCTATCCTGCTTCTAACTAGTAAACTGCCATTTATTTCCTCTATCAGCTCATCCCCCACACAGCTATTACCTTTTGTATCACTCAACCCTTCCTCCTAGATTGTAAGCTCTAACAAGTCAGGCCCTCTGTTTCCTCTGGTACCAAATTGTATTGTAACTGTAATGTCTACCTTCATTTTGTAAAGCGCTGCGCAAACTGTTGGAGCTATATCAATCCTGTATAATAATAATTTTATAAATGGGCAATAGTGTGCAGTAGCCTTGCAGAGTATAGTGGAAAGTGAATAGCAATACCTACCCCCCCCCCCATAAATGAAGCTACATGTACACCACATTATCTATATGGAGTACTACAGGAAATTATGCCAAAATTCATGACGCATGTACACTCAGGGATACAAACACAGCAAAAAGTGAGGACCTACTCTTAAGAAATTGTCAGATAAATACTGCCAATAATATGTTGAAATAGTATATACAGAAATAGGCAGCACAGTGGCTAAATGGTTAGCACTTCCACTTGGCAGTGCTAGGGTCATTGATTCGAATCCCAGCGATGACACCACCTTCCTGGAGTTTGCATGTTCTCCCTGTGCCTGCGTGGGTTTCCTCCAGGTACTCCGGTTTTCTCCCACTCTCCAAAGACATGTTGGTCGGTTAATTGGATCCTGTCTAAATTGGCCCTAGTATGTGTATGTATGAATGTAAGTTAGGGACTTTAGATTATATGGCCCTTGAGGGTTAGGGACTGATGTGAATGAACAACATATATGTAAAAGCGCTGTGTAAATTGATGGTGCTATATAAGTACCTGAAATAAATAATAAATAAATAGGCCTTGATTGTTATTTGAGGATGATGACTTGCTAATGTGTCTTGAACAGCGAAGATGTCAGGGGAAACCAAAGTCCTATTAAAGGACAACTGTGCCTTTGTAAAAGTTGCCCTTTAAGGCATTCCCCTACCTGGTCCAGTATCTACCTCTTTCCCTGTTCTAACAATCTTCATTATGGGTGAGATTTACTAAAAATGGAGCACTCATAATCTGGTACAGCTGTGTATGGTAGCCAATCAGCTTCTAACTTCAGTTTGTTTAATTAACCTTTGGCAATATAATCTGGAAGCTGATTGGTTTATATGCAGAACTGCACCAGATTTTGTACTATGCAGTTTTAGTAAATAAATCCCTGTGTGTCCCTTCTAGGAATCGCTAAGCCTTCCCCCCGGTCACCTTCTTCTTGCACAAGTGTACTATGCCCTCATTCATTCCTATGGGGGGTCATACTCATGGCAGCCTACATTGGTCCTGTGAAGTACAGCTCTCCCCATAGAAATAAATAGGGCCATGGCAAACATGTGCAGCATGAAGAATACCCAACAAGTACAACATTTACCAAAAATCAAATATGTATAATGGTCCTGTCTGGCAATATCTGATGGCATATAAAAATACGCCACCTATGCTCCAGCCTCATTTTTGTACCACCAGAAATGAAATTATACAACCTTCATTCCTGACAATTCCAAGCATTCTTGATCCCAGTGCTGCATAACATAAGCAAATAAATTACCTAAAATAATATTAAACCCAAAACAGAAATGTAATATATTGCCACTTACTAATCATTGACTGTGGAGGCTGCATTAGTTTTCTTTTCTGCATTAATGTCTTTTCTTTGGCTCTTTCCCTCTGTTTTTACCTGGTGATCTGGCCAGCAACACCCCTCCTGTATTAGTGAGACAGCACTCTGGAAGAATGAGCACAGGAGGTACAGCAGACAGCAGCACTGTGACGATAAATGTATTAACAGATGCTAATATACTAACAAATTGAAGTCAAACTCCAACTCATACTTTATAATCAGTTACAGCAAACATTTTATTTTTTGCTTTTGGAATAAAGATTTTACATGAATAAATAAAAGCTGATCATTTAACCATCCCTGCCAGTGTTGATTTGTCTGATGTATGTACATTCTGATGGACAGTTTGAGGTTTTGAAAAACAACAAACTTGCAAGCTGGATCACCAGATGAAAATAGAAGAAAGAAAGCCTAAAAATTAAAATGTAGTCATCACATCTAAGGATTGGTAAACTACCATATAATAAATGTTTACTTTTGGGATTAATACTGCTTTAACTGAGCCTTCAAAAATAATTTGTTCTCTACTATATTTCTGGTGATCATCACATACAAAGCTCAGTGGGGATGATTTACTAAAACTGGAGCATGCAAGATCTGTTGCAGTTGTGAATGGTAGCCAATCAGCTTCTAACTTCAGCTTGTTCAATTAAGCTTTGACAAAAAATACTGGAAGCTGATTGGTTTCTATGCAGAGCTGCACCAGATTTTGCACTCTCCAGTTTTAGTAAATGAACCCCGTATCACCAAATAGTAATGTGCAATCTGGGGTTGATTTATTAAAACTGAAGAGTGCAAAAGCTGGTGCAGCTCTGCATAGAAACCAATCAGCTTCCAGATTTTTTTTGTCAAAACTTAATTGAACAAGCTGAAGTTAGAAGCTGATTGGATACCATGCACAGCTGCATCAGATTTTGCATGCTCCAGTTTTAGTAAATGAACCCCGTATCACCAAATAGTAATGTGCAATCTGGGGTTGGTTTACTAAAACTGAAGAGTGCAAAAGCTGGTGCAGCTGTGCATTGAAACCAATCAGCTTCCAGTTTTGTTTTTTTTTTTGTTAAAACTTAATTTAACAAGTTGAAGTTAGAAGCTGATTGGATACCATGCACAGCTGCATGAAATTTTGCACTCTCCAGTTTTAGTAAATGAACCCCGTATCACCAAATAGCAATGTGCAATCTGGGGTTGATCTATTAAAACTAAAGAGCGCAAAAGCCGGTGCAGCTCTGCATAGAAACCAATCAGCTTCCAGTTTTTTTGTTAAAACGTAATTTAACATGCTGAAGTTAGAAGCTGATTGGATACCATGCACAGCTGCACCAGATTTTGTACTCTCTGGTTTTAGTAAATGAACCCGTATCACCAAATAGTAATGTGCAATCTGGGGTTGATTTATTAAAACTGAAGAGTACAAAAGCTGGTGCAGCTCTGCATAGAAACCAATCAGCTTCCAGATTTTTTTTGTCAAAACTTAATTGAACAAGCTGAAGTTAGAAGCTGATTGGACACCATGCACAGCTGCATCAAATTTTGCACTCTCCAATTTTAGTAAATGAACCCCGTATCACCAAATAGCAATGTGCAATCTGGGGTTGATTTATTAAAACTAAAGAGCGCAAAAGCCGGTGCAGCTCTGCATAGAAACCAATCAGCTTCCAATTTTTTTGTTAAAACGTAATTTAACATGCTGAAGTTAGAAGCTGATTGGATACCATGCACAGCTGCACCAGATTTTGTACTCTCTGGTTTTAGTAAATGAACCCTGTATCACCAAATAGTAATGTGCAATCTGGGGTTGATTTACTAAAACTGAAGAGTGCAAAAGCTGGTGCAGCTGTGCATTGAAACCAATCAGCTTCCAGTTTTTTTTTTGTCAAAACTTAATTGAACAAGCTGAGGTTAGAAGTTGATTGGCTACCATGCACAGCTGCACCAGATTTTGTACTCTCCAGTTTTACTAAATAACCCCTATGTGTAGCACATCCTGAATATGCCTTGAACTGAAGGTAGACTACCAAGACTGCTTGAGACTACCAAAAGGGGGAGCTCTCCTCCCAGGAATTCCAACTCACCTGTATACTACACATGTAGGTCTAGCTATCACTCTACTACACCTTCACTCCATATCTTCAACAACCTGACAAACCACATAGCCTAATATACTATAAATTATAATATCCCATGATGATATTAAAATAGGCACATTCTCAAAAACAGAACATAATAGCACATAAAGTAATATCAATCTACATTAATAAAAAAAAAAAGATTCCATTCTAATCAGTAGCTGTAATAATAATAATAATAACCCATGAGATTTTTTTTTAGTCTACTACATCATTTACAATGCAGTAAAAATCACTTTAAAGTAAATGTTGTTTCTGTATAATTTAATTTTATAGTGTGTATAATAATATAATGAGCCATTATTTGTTTTTTGTTTTTTTGTTCTGTGTCTTCCACACTTAGCAGTGTGTGTTCCCATGTAATATGTGTGTGCTTGTCTATAAATAGGGAGGCACAAATATTTAGATATAATCCTTTCCATCTATATGCCTTGCTTTGTGTACATGCGCCAGGATTGTACAAACTAAAGCCAGAGCTTCATTCTGTCTCAGAATACTCTTGTTTTCCTAAGGCCCAATTTATTGACCATCCCTGAGACGATCTGCTAAATCTGCGATGATCAAACACGTTAAATAAACTTTACTTTGTTTAATATCTCAAACAGCAAACGTGTCCCCTAGAATAAATATATGTTGCAGCAGAGTAGACAGTGTAGAGGACTAAAAGCAGCAGATGAAGCAGAGCCCCAAACTCAGCCCAAATGTCACTTCTTACATTTTATTTTCTACACACATGGATTGCCAGCCTTTCTGCCAGCTCCATCATTGCCCCGTATTGATGATTGTGTCCATCAAAGACAGCGGGATCGGCCGCAATTAGATGGGAATTTACTAGGCGACCTTCTACCAGGTAGATCGGGACAAGAATGGGACTGTGTAAGTCTTGGATTTGGTATTTCGGCCTTTTATCATAGCGATAATTATAATTCAGGTTTTTTTTTACTGGGTATTAAACAGAAATAACTATGATGATGACCTAAACTATATATGTGTGTTATACATGATACATCTGAATCGTATTATCTAAGGATATATGTAAGATAATATTGCGAAAGTGTGGTATATTAATATTCGCCTGTCTGACTTCTACATATATGTATGTTGTGTGTTATGTATCTCAATTTGAAAGTTTTACACTACATTATTTCACATTACATTATAAACGTTTTAAAAAATTTTTTATTAAATTATATATATATATAACTATATATATATATATATATATATATATATATATGTGCAAAACATTATGATAATGTGTCTGTATAGGTTAGTCATTTTAACTAGAAGCATATCGCAAAAATATTATATTTTATTATACTGTAATAAATAATATATTTTTGTTTAATATTACACTGGGACCCACACAGCTATTTGACATTTTAATTTGCTTTAATTGTTTCATTGTGATAGATAGATAGAGAGATAGATAGATAGATAGATAGATAGATAGATAGATAGATAGATAGATAGATAGATAGATTTCTGAACGTATACACACACACATATATATGTATATATATTTTATTTTTTTATTTAAATATGTATATATTTACTTTTAATATATATATATATATATATATATATATATATATATATATAAACTGTTTGGGGGGGTATGCATTCTCGATATATAAAGCACAATTAAAAGAAATATATAAAAATGTAAATATTGTTCCAAACGTGTACACACACAAAATTATATATATATATATATATATTAGTATTTGTATATTATGAAAATAATTATTTTATTGTTTATATATATATATATATATGTGTGTGTGTGTGTGTGTGTGTGTGTATGGTGCATGTGTATATATGTGTGCGTTAGCTACAAAAATATTTATATATATTGTTATTTGGAATATGATGATGATAATTATTATATTGTTTAATATATATAGTATATAATTAATATTAATATTATTATAATCAATTATCTATAATTGTATAATAATTGTATAACTACATACATTTCTTGTTTTGAAGCCATAATAAAATATTTTTTCCCTATAGCGAGGGAAAAGACACTTAAAAAAAAGTACACTGCGCACTATCCGATTCATAACTGGAATAATAAATGATACATTGTCAACAAAGCAACAATAACCATCTAAAAATAAAAAAAAGTCAATGAATCTATGCAGCAGGCACATTAGATCTATGCCTCTCTGTAGGATTGTCACATTTATCCTATAAGTACACAGCAGTGGAAAGTCCAGGATTTCAATGGCTAAAAAAGCAACTTTTCTTATCGCCCGGACAGAAAAGGAGAAGACGCTGTGGCCACGGTATAGGGTGCCGCATTCTGCTCTCCCTCCTCTGTGGACTGAACAATCAGATTATAGTTTAATGAATCTATTCAAATGGCTCTTTTCGGGAGCCCAGGGCAGGTGTACAATGGGGGGCCAAGGAAGACTCTCACGCCTAGGTGTGAGCTGATTATTCAAATGGGCTGGCGAGGACTTGGGGATTGGAGGCTCGTCTCAAGCTGGATGCTATATCACCCAGCAAGCTGCTACAACGTCACCACAACAACTGTTATCATCATCATCATCAGTGTGACTGTTAGAAGCCATTGTCAGTAGCAGGCGAGCCTGCACTGTCCTCCTCCTGCCCATTCACCCAGGAGCTCCATTGCTGATCAGAGGAAGAAGGAGAAGCCAGTGAGATCCCTACTTCCCCCTCCTAGTGCAGAGAGGGAGTGCTGGGGGAGGAGGGCTCCTCTCTCTCTCTCCCTCTCTCTCTCTGCCCTCTCTCTCTCTCTCTCGCTCTGTCTCTCTCTCTCTCTTTTTGTTGCTATCACTGGCGTAGTTGTTGCTTGTGGCTGTTAAATTTTAAACTGCCATGCACTCTGCTTCCAGTATGCTAGGAGCTGTGAAAATGGAAGGACACGAACATTCAGATTGGAGCAGCTACTACACCGAGCCAGAGGTAAGAAAAGTCTCTTTCTGCTTGATGTCATCTTTGCCTCATTCTGCCTCTTTATAGCACACTGTTAGCCTTGGGATAATATTAACTTTGTGATCAAATATTGACTTGTGGCGCCTCCAAATCCTCTTCGATGACTGAGCCACACACTATCCCAACAAGCTTGTGTTTGGCATGGGGTGGGGGGAAGAGACAAGGAAAAAAAAAGTTTCTTCTTGTAAATGTAACAGCTAATCAAACTTCCAGGACTGGAGAATCAGCGACATTTTCATCTGATTTCACCAACTGTCATTTATACTCACTGACCAGTTTGGTTGACTTCTTTCACTGGTTGCCTGCTTGGGATCTGGCAAGTGAAAGGTGTCTCAGTCCTCTGCTGGTTTATGGCTGTGATATCAACACAAGGTGTAGTAGTGGGTCACAAAACAGTGACGCCTAAGAAACAAAGAAGTATGTCAATATTTATACCAATCTATTTCCCAGGGCTTATAAATTGACAATTGTTTGCCAGTTAGATATTAGGTAGGAGGGGTTGGACTCTAAATAGCTAATGTTAAACTTTAGTCTTGGTACTATGGGGCAATCTGAATTACAGAGAGGGGAGAACAGTGCAAAGACAGCTGTTTACATATATAATATTAACTATAAACAGTATATATATATACACACAGTGTATATATATATTCCACATTTTAAATATGTATCATAGGCTCACTTTCAGTGTCACAGCTTTGATGTTATTTATATATATATATATATATATATATATATAAAAAGAAATACAGAATGATGACAACACGACACACACAATAGATAGATAGATAGATAGATAGATAGATAGATAGATAGATAGATATGCTCACTTGCGTCTTTGTATAGCTATTGAATTTTTGTACAAATAATAAATCTTTTGTAATCGCTGTATTGGATGCATGTGATATATGTATATGGACTTGCATCCTTGATTTTCAGTATAAATGTTATATATTAAAATAAATAATACACCTTTTCTATTTGCCTTACTGGATTCATATTATTTTCTAATATATATATATATATATATATATATATATATGGACTTACATCTGTGATTTCCAGTATATATGTTGTATATAAATAGTAAATCTTTTCTATCTGCTGTGCTGGATTCATGATTCATGTGATTTCCTAATATATATATATATATATATATATATATATATATAGGAAATATTTAACATATATTCATATATATTGGAAATATATATGTTAGATATAAATAATAATATAGTTTTATAATTATATGCTGTATATATGGACTTACATCTTTGATTTCCAATATATATGTTATATATAATAAATCTTTTGTAATGTATGTAATTCCCTATAGTAACTCTACACCTTCCATTTCCCAGGCTTACTCGTCAGTAGGCAACATGAACGCTGGGCTAAGTATGAACACCATGAACACTTACATGAGCATGTCCGCTATGAGCACCACTTCTAACATGACAGCAAGCTCCATGAACATGTCCTATGTCAACACTGGAATGAGCCCGTCTTTGACTGGTATGTCTCCAGGCACCGGTGCCATGGCCGGTATGGGGTCAGGTGTAGCCAGCATGGCCACCCACCTGAGTCCCAGTATGAGCCCCATGAGCGCCCAGGCTACATCCATGAACGCCTTGGCACCTTACACCAACATCAATTCTATGAGCCCTATCTATGGACAGTCCAACATCAACCGTTCCAGGGATCCTAAGACCTACAGGAGGAGTTACACCCATGCCAAGCCACCATACTCCTACATCTCTCTGATCACCATGGCTATTCAGCAGTCACCTAACAAGATGCTGACCTTGAGTGAGATCTATCAGTGGATCATGGACCTCTTCCCTTTCTACAGGC
Source organism: Staurois parvus (assembly GCF_062004578.1). Classification (NCBI taxonomy): domain Eukaryota; kingdom Metazoa; phylum Chordata; class Amphibia; order Anura; family Ranidae; genus Staurois; species Staurois parvus. The sequence continues at coordinate 7,181,858 of NW_028318197.1, read as the reverse complement.
AGAACCAGCAGCGCTGGCAAAACTCCATCCGCCATTCCCTGTCCTTTAACGACTGTTTCCTCAAAGTGCCGAGGTCTCCAGACAAGCCGGGCAAGGGCTCCTTTTGGACTCTCCATCCAGACTCTGGAAACATGTTTGAGAATGGATGCTACCTGAGGCGTCAGAAACGCTTCAAGTGCGAGAAGAAGCACAACCCCAGAGATGGTGGTGGCAAGAAGCTTTCTGAAGGTGGCTCTAGTGTGGGTTCTGCCGCTACCAACAGTAGTTCGGAAAGTTCTGGGGGCAACGAGTCTCCCCATTCCAGCTCCTCGCCATGCCATGAGCAGAAGAGGGCTTTGGTGGACCTAAAATCCAACCAAGGCTTGAGCCCTGACCACAACCCTTCTCCGGTGTCCCAAGCCCAGCATATGCTGTCTCAACACCATTCAGTGTTGTCCCATGACGCCCAGTCCCACCTCAAACCAGAACACCATTATTCTTTCAACCACCCTTTCTCCATCAACAACCTCATGTCCTCAGAGCAGCAACACCACCATCACCACCATCATCACAGCCACCACCACCATAAAATGGACTTGAAAGCCTACGAACAGGTTATGCATTACTCTGGCTATGGCTCTCCCATGGCAGGTAGCCTAGCCATGAGTGCAGTAACGAACAAAGCTGCATTAGAGTCCTCACCTATTTCAAGTGACACTTCTTACTATCAAGGTGTGTATTCCAGACCAATAATGAACTCTTCCTAATTCTAGACAACCTAAAGGACTTTGATTGGCTGTATACATTTATGTAAAACCTTAGTCTGTGTTTTAATCCCCCCTCCCTAAACGTGAGGTGTATAGTTTTTTCTGCCCCCTTAGCTGTCAACTATTTTCCACTCTGTTTCAGTTTTTTGTTTTTGTTATGTTGCAGGGAATTTTTTTTGTGAATGTGTCGGATTCTTTTTAATTTTGCGTGAAACTTGTAGTTTCTACCGAGGACCAAAAGTATGTCATATACATGGTGTAAAAAAAAGATGCGAAAATATTGTAATTGACAAAAAAAGTTAATTTTTTTTAAGTAAAATGTTTGAAAAAAGGCTTAATTTATGGTTCTGTATACTTTATTTATGACTATGTATTCTGGCCTGTCCCAGCCGGAGTTTAACAATCTCTATTAAAATTGTATTGCCATTTACTTTTGGATCTGTTATGTTTTATTTCTGCCATGTGATATATGATACAATAATCAAACGAAATAATTACAAAATATATATTTAAAAAAAGGTTTAGGTTCAACATCTAAAAATATAGATTTAAAAGTTTTGGGTTCCTACAAAATGTATACCTAAAAAAGGTTTACATTGAAAATCTCAAATCAGATCTTGCAGAGATTAAAGGGCTGATTTATTGAAATGGGAAGGGATCGTTCACATAGCAAAGTGAATAATCATTGACCTTATAGTACATAAGGTGAATCTGAATTTTTGTTTGATATCCAATCATACGCAAGATAAATAAATATTTTTTTTTTTATTAAATTACTGGAGTAACACAGTCTCGCATTCCTCGGTATGTTCTCTTTGGTCATCTACTTCTTTTGTAAATGGACTCTAGTGAGAACTTGCTCTCAGTTCAGGCATTCCTCCTCTACTTTTCACAGGTCTGTGATATTTTTGCTGCTCTGGATCGCAGACCGAATCCTGACTTTTGCTGTATGGGATTGAAGAAAACTAATCTGACCAGTGCAATAAGGTGATAAAGGGTCCAGCACCTGCACGGTCACCTGACCGGTGGAGGTCACAATCCAGGCAGCTGTGGAGTCAGCAGTCTTGTAGGCGCCAGGTTAAAAAAGGGCACTTTGTGGTGTAAGAGGACTCATTTCCAGAAATGACATGCAAAAAGTATTTGACTGCAATTGAGGCAAACAATATCGGAACAGCTACCGAGCAGCAGAAAAAAGGGATGGTGCAGCACTGGTCTTCTGTTAGCAAAGGGGACGTATTATAGAACTGATTTTCCTTAGAGCACTTTGTGACAGGTTATTGTGCACCTCCTACAAAACATCAATTTTTTATGTGTTGAGATTGCTCTGTAGTCAGTTTTACAGACCATATATTTGCCATAATTTCCCGAATTTTATTAAAGGTTTTCATATAAAATGTCATCTAAATATCTAAATATTTAGCACACTTATTAAACGCTTTTCATTAAAATTTGCAATTCATATATATATATATATATATATATATATATATATATATAGTACATCCTGTTAGTGCCCTATTTTAGGCTAATTGTAAGATAAATTAGTAAATTATAGCATTATAATAATATAACATTAGTATATTCGATAGAATAGGTTATTGTAAAATTAGTGTAAATATGTAACTATGTGTATCTAGTGTAATTATGTTACCTCTCTGTTGTAGATGTAACAATTCTTCCTTCTTTCTCCCTAAAAGAAAGGATATACTTTTTGGAAAAAAATATTTTTAAAATGTTTTACACAGGGAGTCTCTCATTTTCTTTCCCTTTCTTCCTCTTTCTTTCTTTCTTTCTTTCTTTCTTTCTTTCTTTCTTTCTTTCTTTCTTTCTTTCTTTCTCTTTTTCTTTCCATTTTTTTATATTAATTTATATCAGTTAGGTTAGAGGGTGCTGAATTGCCAGTGCTGCAAACACATGATTTGCACTATACTGAGCCAAAATTTGCAACCTGCCAACTCACCACTATTATTAAAATAGTATGTATATATAAATATATATATATAAAATTTATTTTTTTTTTTAAATATTGTTTTATTGTGCAAGGAGGGTATATTTTATAATGGTCTATTTAATAGTCTCTCTCTCTCTCCAAATATGAATTTGAAAATTCACCCTTATTGAACCATAAAACTATAAAACAAGTCATATATATATATATATATATATATATATATATATATATATATATATATGTGTGTGTGTATATATGCTTTTGGATGTTTTAATAATTCCTAAAATGTGTTCCACAGAGTCTCTCTCTCTCTCTCTCTCATTAATTTGAAATGTCACCCCTATTGAACCATAAAACAGTTATATAAAACGAGTCATACACATACATATATATATATGCTTTTGGATGTTTTAAAATGTGTTTCACAGGGAGTCTCTCTCCCTCTTTCTTTCTTTCTTTCTTTCTTTCTTTCTTTCTTTCTTTCTTTCTATTGAGCCCCTATTGAGCCATAAAACAGTATTATATAAAACGAGTCATATACATACATATATATGCTTTTGGATGTTTTACTAATTCCTTCTTTCTTAAAATGTGTTTCACAGGGAGTCTCTTTCTTTCTTTCTTTCTTTCTTTCTTTCTTTCTTTCTTTCTTTCTTTTTCTTTCTTTCTTTCTTTCTTTCTTTCTTTCTTTCCTTTCTCTCTCTCTTTCTTCTTTCCCCATCTCTTTCTATATATATAACGCACCATCATTGCCCAATTAATTAAAACCAAATCTGTGTTATCCTAAAAAGTCCCCGGTAAGCCTTCCAGTAACCCGACCCTTCCGTTCTCTTCCAAGCCCTAACCCTCTGGTTTGGATACGCTTGTTCCAGTTTGCTCAGCCCGATAGACTGTGACTGCAAAGTAAAAACAATGCTAATTACAGGAGGAACACGTGGATGACAAGCAGTGTCAGCTCCCTTGCTCCTGCTGTCCCCCTCTAATAACAGAAATATGAATGACAGCCTGGGCTGTCGTTTTTCCCACGAGCTCCGGGCTGTGATAGATTGCAGGCAGAAAACAAGAACGTTTAAATCCTGCTTAGGAATCCACATTGTCTATGGGGGGACTGAGGCAGAGAGCAGTGGCCAGGCTGCAGGGACACACACGTTGAGAAGTCAGCATGAAATGTGTTTCATTAGCACATAAAAGCCTCCCGTGGAGAAGAAGAATAGGGCTTGGAATGGGCCTGATTTGTGAACAATGCTCTTTGAATGTGATGCTATAACCTGCTATGTTCCTATCACTCGGCCATTGTTTAACTGGTCGTTTTAAACTACTTAGTGTCTGGCACTCCACTGATCCTGGCAGATAACATGGAGTTGTGTTCCCCCCCAAGACACAGAAAAGCATGTCAGTGCCATGTCAGGCTTGTAACAGGCAGTCCTGTGCCTTTCTCCTTTGCTCCTCTACTGACTGCCACCCATAGCTCCTGGGTCTCTGTTTTGTACTGGGTGGTGGAGGGGGGCTCCTACAACTACTACATGTATTTTCCAAACGCTTGCTGGTTTAAGCATCCGTGATCTGTGAGTAAACAGTGACAGTAAACAAAAAATTCCAGATCCAAATTCCAGGAGGGTAAACTTTCAAGCAACACGTCACACTAGCAAATTTACACAGATATAGTTTTTTTTCCTTTGCTGCAGTTTTTCTTGACTCATTAGGTTTAAGTGAGTTTTATAATGCTGATCAATATCTTGGTAAAATATTCATCTTTTTTTTCTGAAGTAGTAGGAATCTTTGCTTTGTGCTAAAGTCAACAGAGGCAGCCAGAGCTCAAATAAAGGCAGAGACAGCAGAGCTGCTGGCAGCTGAAGGTCTGTTCTTGTGGACTTGTCACCATCGACCAGACAGAGGCAGGTAGGGAGGATTTTCTTGCCATTCAAGACCCTATCTACTTGTGCTTTCCATCCTAGATCCAGACTATGCATAGGATAGGGTGATGCCCCTCTGGCCAGACAAGAGGCTTCTCCAGACAATTGTATCTAGTTGTCAACAGGTAAAGGGGCTCCATAGACAATGCAGCTGAAAGTTTTCATTTTCTTTGTCATAATGATTTGAGGATATTGTTGGAAGAGTGCTGCTGCTAGGAAAAAAAAAGTTGTCCGAGGTGCTAAAAGTTTGTATTATTATTATTATTATTTAATCAATATTTTTATCTTATACTTATTTTTTTTAATTGTTTTTGTTATTGTTACCCTTTAGGTTTGATTTAAAACATCCTTTGTACTGTGCTCACTTCAAATTCAAGGACATTCAAAAATAATTTTCCCATTAACTTGGTTGGGTTTTTGAAATACACAGAGGCTAGGGTAAAATTAACTAGTCTACTAATAAGTCCCTAAGGTTTGAAAATGTTCGTAGGGTATAATTATATACATTTTGGGGAAAGCCTGAATTGGTCCCTAGCAAAGTATGGAAAATACCATCAACTATGTCCCCTAAAATATGAAAATGTATGTAGGGTGCAAGTAATTACATACACTTTGAGGAAAGACTGAATTGGTCCCTAGCTAAGTATGCAAAATACTGTCTACTCAGTTCCCTAAATTCTGAAAATGTATGCAGGGTGCAAGCAAATATATATATACTTTGAGGAAAGACTGCATTGATCCCTTGCGATGTATGTTAAATATTGTCTACTTAGTCCCCTAAAAAAAAATCAGTGGTCGCAAATATATAGCAGCAATGTATAACCAGAAATTCATTTTTAATTACTTGATTTGCTGTGTTTGTACTGCATTTAATTATTACTACCAGAATACACCCTTGCCTTATATATATATTATATAATATATATATATTATGCAGTTAATTCAATGACTTATTAATTGCAATATCATTGATATCATTAACTGTGTTGTGGGGTGCTACTATTATATTATAAACAATTTTTTAATGGGTCAATAATCATTGGCAAACATCTCTGCCAAGCTGACCAATTCTCCCTAAACTTTTTTTTCAAGGTATCGATATATTTTTTAAATACATGAAAACAACTAATCAAAATAAAAGGTTAGCGAGCCATAGTAATATACACATTGTATGCATAGGTATCAATTATATATACAGTGCACATACACATGCATAAATGAGGCACCGAGATATGTAAGTGTGTGTGATTTTTTTATGCTTATTATCATTATAATATAGGATTTATATAGTGCCAACAGTTTGCTCAGTGCTTTCAATATAATAGGAGATAATACAGCAACAATATAGTTCAATACAAGAGGGTTAGGAGGGCCCTGCTCCTTGGAGCTTACAATCTAAGAGATTTTATTACATATATATCTGTACAAATGCTTCAAAAACATTAAAGTATGTCTTTAAAAAATTTTATATTACAAAATAGCATTTTAATTTTTATACTGTGAGTACATTTTATTTATATATATATATATATATATATATATATATATATATATATGCGCTCATGACATCCTGTTGTGGTGAATGTATAATTAAACATTGAATTATCATTTTCCCTTTGGAATTGTGCTTGTCCCTTCCCCTGACTGCAGTGTGACAAGTTATATTTCCAGTACAAGATAGAATTTGTCCAGGACACACAGAAAGGCTAATCGTTTATAAATAATTAATATCTTCCCATTTCACTAGTAATGCGGGTCTTTGGATTTGTCAATTACTTGTCGTTAAATGAGTGTATGCCCACGTACTTCATTTCCAATCCTTTGATAGAGGAGTAACCCCAGTAGAGCCCACTCCAGACTGCCTGAGATGGCAATGGCCTTTTCATAAGTCAGGTTCAGACTGGGCGCTGTCTTAATGCAATGCTTCTTGTGAAAGGAAAACAGGCCTATGTGTGATGTGATCTTTAAAATGAACACTTTAAACTTCTGATCTGTTTTATTTCAGTCGCTTAATTAGAAATATTGCATTACTTTTTATTCTTAGAAGCTGAATTCTCAGATTGGCTCTACAATACCCAGTTTTATATTATGTGACATAGTTAATAAGTTTTGGCTTACATTCCAAAATATAAAATTTATATAGTCCCCTTGACCTTTCTAATATGTACACATGGAACTGATGGGCTGATATACAAAAGGATTTGAGAATGTTCACACAATAAAATGTGTGATTCGCTTCAATTATGCAATCATGTAAAAGAAAATCCCCATTTACTTATTTAATCTGAATGTGATTGGGTAAATAAAGTGAATATTTCCAAAATTTTGTTACGTGCACATTCTCAAATCCTTTAGTAAATCAGTCTCGGTGGATGAACGTCGTAACAACATGCCTTTGGTGTTTGGAAAAAATTTTAGGGATAGGCAAAACTTATATTTTCACTATCTGCCCATCTGTGTCCAGGAGCTGAACATAGGAAATGTGTTATTTATTTCAGGTACTTATATAGCACCATCAATGTACGCATCGCTTCACATATTAATTATACATTTACATCAGTCTCTAACCCTCAAGGAGCTTGCAATCTAAGGTCCCTAATTCACATTCATACACATACTAAGGCCAATTTAGACAGGATCCAATTAACCGACCAACATGTCTTTGGGAGGAAACCAGAGTACCTAGAGCATGGGTGTCCAACCAGTGGCCTTCCAGCTGTTGTAGAACTACAAGACCGATGAGGCATTGCAAGGCTGACAGTTGCAAGCATGACTCCCAAAGGCAGGATCATGATGGGACTTGTTCAACAACAGCTGGAGAGACGCAGGTTGGACACCCATGACCTAGTGGAAAGCCATATAAGCACAGGGAGAACATGCATACTCCAGGCTGCTAGTGTAGTTGGTTCGAAATCATGTTTATAGCCAATAACTTTAATATATTTAACATTTATTGAGGCACAAAAATATTGTCTAGACTCAAATGAAGTAAAGAAGAGTAACCCCAAAATGTACCCATTATAATAGGAATATATAAGCTGCCAAAATATAATGCTTTTAAAGGTCAAGGCTCCAGCTCTAATCCTTCCTTTACTAGATAATTGAGTCATTTTACTAAAGGAGAACAGAATGCTCATTTATAAAAATAAACATTCCCAGAGTTTAGTCAATAAGGTTATACCATGCTCACTTTGCAAATCCAAACATGTACAAAGGAACATATATATTAAAAAAAAGTTTTTTTTGCCTTGGACAAGGTTGGTTTAATGAATTGAATGAAGATTCATTCTTCACTGATTACAAATTCTCTACTCCTTTAGTAAGTTAACCTCAGTGAGCTGGAGCAAGCATGCGGCCAGTGAAGTGTCATCTGCCTACTTGTTCCAGGTTAGTGGATTTATTAAATGAGTGAACAGTGTTCACTTCAAAAGTCTAAGCAGGTGTAGGCAAAACTCAGCTCTACCTAATTCACTAAGCTAAGTGACCATTCTCTACTCCTTCAGTAAATCAACCCTTCCAGCTGATGAATGGTAGTCCTGCGCCCACACCTGCAAACCAAGTCTGAAAAGGAAACTATTTCTGTGCTTGCAGTCTCTTAAAATAACCAACAGAACAGATTTGAGCTTCAGCCCAAAGAAAGGAATAACAGTGTTGCATGTGGCAAAAAACTGGCTCCATCCTTTTTTCTTGGCTCAAGAGATTTGTATACAATAAAGGGACCAAGGTGTCCGTTTGTGAACCAGCGGTAATAGATCGCTGCTCAGTTCTCCGGCATTCTCGGAGAACACAGTTCTCCTGTGAATGCAGTTTATGAAGCAGTTCTCCAAACGTTGGGAGAACGGTCTCCAAGCGCTGGAGAACGGTCTACAAACTCTGGAAAACGGCTCATTTTACTATAATCTCTCGAGATTATAGTAAAATATCAGTTTACTAAGCAGAGGTAAATTATCTCTGCTTAGTTTTCGGTCCCTCTGATTCTCCAGCTCTGGGCTGGAGAATCTAGAGGGAGAACACAGATCTCCAGCGAAGGGCTGACATGATCTCCTGAGTGTCATAAACTGTGAATGACCAGAGAATAGCTGAGATCTGTTGAATCGCAGCTATTCTCTGTGTCATAAATGGACACCCAATTCCTTTATTATAGAGAAAAGGGAAATCTCATTAGTCAGTTGCTTGAAAATCTCTGCAAATAATGGAAGAAGAAAAAAAATTCTACCTGAAAATTTCTATTAACTGATTGGATGACACCAGAAAGATCACTGTATTCTTTTGATCTGTTCAATCACATTGTTAGAGAAATATGCCCCAATGCTGACCAGCCTAAGGTTGACCACACACATTATAATAGGATTGTACCATCTCCTTGTCTCCCTTCACAGTTGTGCGACTCCAAAGTCATTCGGATTCCACTGCAACTTTTCATTGCAACTTTGGATGGGTGCGGTTTGGATGCAACTTTGGCTGTTCACTTTGGCTTTGACTGTTGCACAACTATTGCATTGATAACATTAAGATGCGACTTTTTAGAATTTACATTGCAGTCTATGGAACTCAAGTTGCATGAAAGGGAGAATGTCACCAGCACACCGAGGATCACCAATATGGGTCCAAAAGCTTTAATGAACGATCACATAGTTACAGCAAAGCAATGTTTCAGCATCTCACAGAACCCCTTCATCAGGCTTGTCATGAAGGGATCCTGCGAGGCTCCAAAACGAGATCCTTGGTGTGCTGGTGACATTCTCGCTTGCTGATTTTGTTCGGTTCCAGCTGACGTTCGCTGCAGCACCCACTTATACACACAGCCATTATATAATGCAGGAACGTGGGCATTGGGATTGAACACTTGAAAGTTGCATGAAAGTCGCATCAAAGTAGTGCAGGAACCTTTTTAAGTCACATAGATGTGAATGGCTTCCATGGAAATACATGGGCTGCGACTTGTAATGTGACTTATGTTTCCAAAGTCTACAAGTGTGAATGGAACCTTAGATCTGCCATCAACTCTATAGTGCAAGGGTCTGCTTAATTCAATGGACTGTTTAGGTTTGTACTCATATTACACAGGGTTGTAGATCTAAAAGAGATTGTACAGAGATTGTTCAAGTGAACTGTATAGCACATGGTAAACATAAGGCTGACCTCACAAGGTACAATCTAATTGTATAGTCACAAACGATCGTACATCATGCATAGACATTTTGCCACACTACCTGTGAAATGATCATATGGATTGATTAATGTTATTGAAAAGAATTGCAGAAAAGAATAATCTCCAATATGATGGAAATGGTTGGCTATGTTCATTTTCATTCTTTTAATGACTTTACTTTCTTTAAAATTCTTAAGTTGCTGTCAATTTGTAAAACAGAAAAATTAAAAAAGAGAAAAAAATCATCCAGTGAACAGGTGTAATGCATTTTGGTGCATTTAGGAGCGTCAAGCACTTGAGCTTTAATTCAATTTATTGGCCATAATAATAATTTATTCCAGCTATTAAAATGAATTAATGCTCAAGTGCTAAACGTTCCTAGCGTTAATGCATGTTCAGACGTGTTTACAGGCGTCAGGCATTCTTTTTGCCAATATGCCGCTGTTCCTGGACACACTGGCCGTGAGTTTTTTATTCGATGCTTTCAGACTTCCTAAAATGCCTATGTGTGCATAGACACAAATGCTAACATGTAGGAGCATTTATAAGCAGAACAAAAAAAGCCAGCTGTCCCTAGGAGCAGCGCTAAAAACATCCAGTGCACATGAGGCCTTTGGAGTGATGCCACTTTAACCCATTGTCTGTGGTCCATTTCAGTGACCAATCAGATTCCAGGGAAATTTCTTTGGTCTAATTGGATCATTGATATGACAGTGCATTAATTACTTCTTCAGTAAATCAGACCATTAACGTTCTGAGTCTGGGTTGACTAGAAATGGTTTTATATTAAAGTGTACCTGTCTCAAAATGCCACACTGAAACTTAAAGGGTAACTCTACTTACATTTTGCAAATTAAAAAAAAAAAAATAGAGCATATCCAATTGCAACACAAGTCATATTGTAATTTAATGTTTTAAAAATTACCTTTTTATGATTTGCCGCGCTGTAATTTTCTGTAAAATGCTATGCAATATGGCAACCTGAAAATATTCTGTAGACAGATGGTGTACAGTAGGCCCCCTAGAAATGTCACTTCCTACTTGTGTGATAGGCTCACTGATTTTCCCAGACGTTTGCACTTCTACAGTACAATACAATTTATACTTTCATAAATGAATACTTCTACAATATAATTTATAATAATATATAATAAATGAATACTTCTACAAAGGAAAAGCATGTAAAACCGCTTCCGCACCACCCTATAGCAGAAATACTGCTACAGGGCTGCACAGTTGCGCAAAATCACGTATATATGTGATTTTGCAGTTCTGGGTAGGGGGGTGCACACCCAACCTGTGCTGCCATTCGTGGCCTCAGCTGTCAATCACCGGGCCCCAGCCAGTGATTCCCCACCAGCACCTGGCGATCTCTGAGTATTTCCGACAAAAGGGGAGACCTGTATGTAAACAATACAGATCTCTCCCCTGTCAGCTCTGCATAGCAGAGCCATAGAAAGCAGTGTGCTTACAGTGAAACACACACACAGCCCACATAGTAAAACAGCACAGAGCACACAGTTAACCCTTTGATCGCCCCACATGTTAACCCCTTCCTGCCCAGTGTCATTAGTACAGTGTCATTGAGTTTTTTTTTAGCATTGATCACTGTATTGGTGTCACTGGGGATGTTAGTGACACCAAGTCAGTTCCCCCCAAAGTCAGAATGCTTGCTGCAGTCTCGCTATAAGTCGCTGATTGCTGCCATTACTAGTAAAATAAAATAAAAAAATTCCTGTATATATACCGCCATTTATAGACGCTATAACTTTCATGCAAATCAATTAATTTACACGGATTGGGATTTTTTTTTTTAGCAGACATACATTTTGGCCTAAATTCATGATGAAATTAGATTTTAAAATTTTTTTTTACTGGACATGTTTAATAGCAAAAAGTCAACAATATAGTTTTATTTTCAAATTTTTTTTGTTTATAGCGCACAAAATAAAAACCGCACAGGCGATCAAATACCACCAAACAATAGCTCTATTTGTGGGATAAAAAGGATGTAAATATCATTTGGGTGCAGCGTTGCATGGCCGCGCAATTGTCAGGTATGCAGCGCCGTATCGCAAAAAATGGCCTGGTCGGGGGGGGGGGGGGGGTAATCCTCTGGAGGGCAAGTGGTTAAAGGGATGTAAAGGGATGCAGACCCTACCACTTTTCTCATCAGAGCCCTGCAGGTGCAGCAGCTGATTGATAATTATAAAATCACTCCCATACAGATTCACTCTGCAGATGGACAGATAAACAAACAGCTGTTTCTTTAGAATAACAAAAGGTAGAAATCTGCAACAAACTTTGCTAAAATCCTTGCAATGTACATTGATCACCCAGATAGAAATGTTTTTTTTTCTCAACAAAAGTGGATTTACTCTTTAACACATTGTGGGTCGTCAGATGAAATTGCTGCATTCCAAGTTGCAGTGGTGATAAGTACACTTTACACCCCCCTATAGAATTTCATATGTGTGACATTGTACGCTGTATTAGAGCCTTAGTGTCCATGTCACCAGCATTGCTTTCATACAGTATTGGTAACGTGTAATCCCCCAGATCACTTTCAAAGCCCCCCTTTATGTCTTTAGAGCGGCCTTTAATTGATTATGCTAAAAATGTGATTTTTTTGTTATCCAAATAATACCTTCAAAAGCTGAACTCATTTTGATTCATCTAATTCACAGAGGATTTGCGCATACAGATCATTTGCAGCTCCTTTACATCTGAGAAAAAGGATTTTGGCCTTCGGGCTCCCTATATCCAAAAACTGGATTGCAGTGGGCAAGGTTACTCTTATCAATCAAAGGCGAGAAGGCACTTCTCATTTGGAGGAAAGAAATCAGACGGATCTCTCACAAAAAAGGTTTAAAATGTCAGCTGAGCCCGAAATGCCTTTGGTTAAGTCTCCACTACATCACAGGCAAGAGCTATTTGGTTGTTATGGCAACAGGAGCAGCTATGGGCCGCGCTACAGCTTGTTGATCCTTCTCACTTTTGTAACTTGATTTAATTACATCTCTTTCCAGTCACTAAGTTTGCATATAACTGCAAATAGAACCAAGGAAACTTTCTTGTGAAATGGTTACGTGTCAACCGGATAATGAGCCCTGCGTGACGGATTTCCTTTGCACCATGTAATATTTTAGGATATTTTAGCTAGGACATTTATGCAAAGAAACATTTCTCTCCCTGTCCCCATCTCATTTTCCAACTTAATTCCATCTCTAAAGTATATCTAGATCCAAAAGCAAAACGTTTATACACTGCAACTTACCGATCCATAAAAGTGGTGCCTGCATTTGTTTTCACTTGGTGATTTGTCCAGTAAATCTGTTATTTAACCACTTCAAGTCCGGACACTTTCACCCCCTTCCTGCCCAGACCAATTTTCAGTTTTCAGTGCTATCACACTTTGATTGACAATTGCGCGGTCATGCAACACTGTACCCATATGAATTTGTTTAGCATTTTTTTGAGACAGATAAAACTTTATTTTGGTGGTATTTATTCACCACTGGGATTTTTATTTTTTTTGCTATATAACAGAAAAAGTCCAAAAATTTTGCAAATAAATAATCTTTCTTCATAAGTCTTGGCTAAAATTTATTCATATATCTTTTTAGTAACAAAAAAAACAAATTAGTTTATAACCAAAAATTATAATTTTTTAAAAAAAATTTTTACATTTTTATTTTATATTTTATATTATATTATTAATTTTTTTTTAAACATAGTCACCCTAGCAGTACAGTGTCACCATAGTGTACTACTTGTGGGGGTGATGAAGATTTTTTTTTACTTTTTTTACACTGATTTCTCTTACACCCATAAAGGCTGTAAAAGCAATCTTTTCTATTTCTGTGAAATACTGTGAGAGCTGTAATTGGTCACATGTTACAAGGCTGTTGTGAATAGTCTTGTACCATGTGACCTCTGTGATCATTCACAGATTTCACATGTAGTAAGCAATGATGTCAGGAAGTGACATCTTGTTTACTACTATACATGTGACCTCTGATTGGCCAATCAGTGATCACATGAATCACACAGAGGTCCCGTACAGAGATCTGTGCTCCGCTCCGGAGGACACAGTGGGCATCGATTGCGGTGCCGCACGTTCCCAGGGAGCGTGCACAGGCAATGGATGCTGGGGGACGTTTAGAAATGTCCACCCGCATTGGCAGTGCTCCCGTCCAGCCATTTATCTACAAGGGCCAGATGGGAAGTGGTTACCAGTCCAAGCTGTCCAAAAAGTGGCAGTTATGGTGCACATACACTCTTCAATCATTTATTGATTTCTTTTCCAATCAATCTCTTCTGATAAGTATAATCAACCTATAGTCCACAATCCATTCGATTCATAGGCCAGAAATGGGGAAGTGGATTTTGGCCAATACACAGCCTAACAAATGATATCTCTTTCTTGGTGCCTTGCTTTTTAGATCTGTTTTTGGGGTTTTTTGGGTCGCTGATTCAGAAAATTGCATTGGCTAGACAGCTCCAGTTTCTTGCTGATCAACTTGTTCTTCTGTTACCTAGTTTGTATTTTTGTGTACAAGTTAGCTGATATAGTGTAAGTGTTTATGTACTTCCAAATTAAATTTTACTTTAAAAACATTGGATTCTATGTTATAACTGTACTGTATTATAGTTATGATTGTATTGGAGGACTGTGTATATTGCCACTCATACTTCTCATTTTTGCACATCAAGCACCATAGAGTCTATGGCTATATTTTATGTGTTTCTTTCATGCTATTAGGAGATTAAATAAAACACTACATTAACCACCTGACGCACACCCACAGTACATTTATTGCGGATGGGAGGCACAGCCAAGCCAGGTGACATACCGGTACTTCGCCCAGCACATGGGCACTAGCGGGCCCCCTGGGGCATGCAGCGTCGCGAACCCGTGACTGCTGTGTCCTGTGAGCTGCCAGGGTATCATGTGATTGCTATGTAAGCATACTGTCTTGAATGGGTTTCCATTCATGACAGCTTGATTACTGTTGTGATGCTCTGATTGGCCCACAGCTATCATATGGTAACATGGTAACTGGCTACCTGTACCATGTGATTAGCTGTGGCCAATCACAGCATGTCAACAGTAACTAAGCTGTCATGAATGCGTTTCCATAAATAAAAAAATCCTGATCACCTCCTTCCCCCCTATATATATAGTGACACTAAACTACTATGATGAAAGTATATACAAATAAATAATACAAAAAAAAAGAAAACATGTTTAAAAATTGAATAAAAAATTATTCACAATTTATTTATTTTACCTACTGTCAGTATCCTGATCACTTCCACACCAGCTGTACTGCACTGAGGACAGTATGTGAAAAAAAATTAGATTTTTTTTTAAATTATATTTCTTTATTTTCCAAAAAATTGTGACAAAAAAATAACAACTTCAAAAAATTATTCATGCCTCGTAATAAATAACTCTGTCTACTGTCA
Source organism: Staurois parvus (assembly GCF_062004578.1). Classification (NCBI taxonomy): domain Eukaryota; kingdom Metazoa; phylum Chordata; class Amphibia; order Anura; family Ranidae; genus Staurois; species Staurois parvus. Next base: position 7,166,624 of record NW_028318197.1, on the reverse strand, counting down.
TTTGGGGGGTATTTGTACTGTCCTGGCATTTTAAGGGCCTCAAGAAATGAGATAGACCATACATCAGTATTGATCAATTTTCAAATATATGTCCAATAGTTTGTAGACTCTATAACTTTCACACACACTAAATAATATACACTAATTTGGGCTTTTTACCAAAGAAATGCAGCAGAATACATTTTGGCCTAAATTTATGAAGAAATATTATTTGTCTACAACATTTTATAGTAGAAACTGAGAAAAAAACATGTTTTTATTTTCAAAATGTTCGGTATTCTTTTGTTTATATAGCAAAGAAAAAATAAAAAACAGTGGTGATTAAATACCACCAAAAGAAAGCTCTTTTCTGAGACAAAAATTATAAAAGTTTCATTTGGGCACAGTGTTGTATGACCGAGCAATTGACAGTTAAAGTAGTACAGTGCTGAACTGCAAAAAATGCCCTGGTCATGAAGGGGGTAAAACCTTCCAGAGTTTTTAATATATCCTGATTTTTAATGGTCAGCCAGAGTGAGGAGTGGTATATGGCATTTATGCTATATCTCAAAAAAGTAGATCTGATAGGGAAAACTTGGTGCCATTTTTTGAATCAGCAGGTCAAATATACTCAGGAACAGGTCTAACATTTGAGGCACCAAAACGTGTGCAGGCTTGTGTAGTTAAAGAGTAACTAAACCCAAAAACCAAAATGACATATATTTTAGCATGTGGTGGCTGCATTGCATGTGGTGGCTGCATTAGTTTTCTTTTTTTTTTTCAAGCTTCCATTCTTTTAGCCCTCATGCACACTTTTTGTTTTTACAACGGCTGTTTTTGGCTTTTGACATTTTTTTCTACACACAGTAAACCCCCAGCATGTTATCCTATGTGTCAATGCATGCATAGACTGTAATCAGGGGCGGACTGACCATTTGGAAAATCAGGCACTGCCCGAGGGCCCGGGGTCAGTAGGGGGCCCCATGAGATGCCCCCGGTACCTTTTTCATAGGCTTTTTTGAGTTTGGGCAAGGACACAGGGGCCCCATGATCCCCTATTGCCTGGGGCCCCATGAGTTGTCTGTCCGCCCCTGACTGTAATCAATGTTTTTTTGTCTGGCATGTTTTTTGGCTGGAAAAAAAAACAGAACTAGTGGGTTTTGAGGAGTTTTTTAGCTGTAAAAATGCTGAAAAACGTGGCAAAACGCAGCAAACTGGCATTTTTGTACTTTTTTTTACCCCCCCCCCCCAAAAAAAATGCAAATGTGGAAAAACTCGGGAAAACTTCACTTATCACGGCAAAACGCCGCTAGACGCTAATGCAAAAAATGCTAAAAAAAGCTGAAAAACACCTTTTTTTTGTGACTTTACACAGCTAAAGTTACTAGCATTATCAAAACGTCCAACCTGGATGGAGCCTTATTTTCATCTATCCAGTAACACACCTCCTACCTTAGGGTGGCTACACTATCTCCTCCACTGTTTCTATGGAGAAGCAAGGTGGCCACCTTTGGAAAATCCCATTGTTAATCAGTGAAGAGGGTAGTGTTAGATGGTCTAGTAGATTTTGATGGACTTGACTAACAATTTAAAGCTGAACTCGAGCTAACATTTATTTAGCAGTTACAGCAATAGTTTTTTTTTTGGGGAGAAAGGTTTACATGAATGAATAAAAGCTGATCATTGTATGCACCCCTTTCAGTGTCAAATGGTTTGTCTAAACTTTGCTGGACAACTTGTTCTGTGAACCTCTTGCTGCCCACATAATGCATATGTGCAGTGGTGAAGAAGGTGTATTATGTGGGCAGCAGAGTCAATGGGCAGCAGAGCTTTCTGTGCTGAGAGCATTCCCAGCAGAGTGACCGAGCCATCAAAGACAGCTCTCTTGGCATGACCGGCTCTTGATCATGACCACTATTTTGTAGTGTTAAGTGTACCCAAGAACAACAATTAAATATATTGCAATTTATTAAAGTGGTTCTAAAGGCAGGAGGTTTTTTTTTTTAATGCAGTAAGGTAAAAACCGTCTGCATGCAGCTCCCCCTACAACCCCACTAAATACACACATGAACTCGATCCAGCGATGTGCACAAGAGCTGAGGCTCTTTTTGGTCTCTCACTCCTCATTGGCTCAGATGCAGCATTGTGCTCTTTTTTTTCAGCAAAATAAAGCATGGAGACATGGATAGATGGGGGAGTTTGCTTTGAATATTAAAAATGAGTTAAATAGCATTTTCAGTTTGTGGTGGTCAGATACAGTTAGGTTCTTCTATACGCAATCTCTTAATGTGTTAAATGAAACTTTATTTATTTTGTTGTTTGACTCTTCTTACTGATAGAAAAGAGTTGGCTCTCCGTAGTATTGATTGGTAGCTAGAGATCACGTGACTTGTAATGTCTAGGCTGGAGGCTACAACAGCATTTTTTTTATCCATGAAAAAAAAGAGTTTTTTTCTTTTTTTACTGAAAATGTTAACTGGTTTGGTAATTCTGATACTTGAGATATGTAAAGCGAGAATTTAAAAACAGAACTAAACTGAACTTGATCATCATAAAGTGAAAAACACTGTTTAATTAATTTTTTTTACCCAGTGTAAACTCACCCATCTGGCTACGTCTCCATGCTTTATTTTGGTGAGAAATCACTTTGAACTCCCCCTCAGCATTTCTAGCCGTGGCCATCTTGAGTAAGAGCAGATTATTCATGTAACATTTACTCCCTGGAATCCATCTACCCTTAGCAGGCATGCAGGCAGGTGGGTGGTGGGTGTGCTTAGCTGAGAAGGCTTCTCCTCCCTTCCTCAAGATGAAAGAAAAAAATTAATTACAAGTAAAGTCAGTGCCACGTGAAAATTTAAATGAAAATTAACATTAATCTCACAACAACTGTGGTCACTGCGAGCATATAGTGCTCCCACAAAATTAATTGTCCGCAATCTGCCCCTGAAGATGCTGGCTAGGCGAAACGCGTAGGTAAGGGTTTGTTTTAGACTGATGTCATCCACAGTGCTTGTCCGCTTGCAGCTTAGTGTATGCAGCTGGAGCCGACAACACTATAGACTCCAATGCTGTTTATTCCCTATTGTTGGGGCAGACACATCTGAAGGTAAGTGTATCTTTGTTTTTATAAACTTTAAATAAACAGGGTTTTACGTGATGCAGTGTTTGTACCTATCGTCTCGAGTATGATGGTGGTGATTTAAAGAGGAGATCAGACAGACTTAAAAAGGAACTACACTGCATCTGAGTTCCTCAAGCAAAAAACCCTATTTAATTCATTTTTAATATTCAAAGCAAACATCCCCATCCATGTATGTCTCCATGCTTTATTGTGCTGAGAAATCACTTAAAAAAATACCCCATGCATTTATGGATGTGGCCATCTTGAGTAGGGGCAAATGATCTATGTGGCATTTATTTTCTGGAATCCATCTGCCCTTAGCTCAGGCATGCATGCAGAAGGGTATGCTTCCCTCCTTCCCTCCTGAAGACTCCTGGGATGTATGACATAATTTTCCTAGGCATGGAAACCAGGAAGTAATGGAAAACAATTTAAAAAAAAGTTCAAAACAAGTAAATATGACATACCTTCCTATCTATTTAATAATGCTAGAGGCATAAGGATTACAAATAGACAATGTTGATTGAGAGAGTGAAGTTCAGCTAAGTGGCTGGAGAAGATTGTGTTTGCCATTTTGAATGTGGAAAAAGCCTGTTGATCATGAGCTTTGGTTAGTAGCCAGTGTGGGAGTGGAGGTGACATGGTGTGGACTTTGGGAATAAGGGCTGTTTCACACCACAAAAACGTACTCCAGATCCATTCAGGATGCATTTCTGCATGCATGTTTTTAGTGCATCTTTATACATTACGGTGCTTTTTTGATGCTTTTCCGGATGCACCCCAGCTACCTTTTTTCTTCTTTTTTCCTGTTTTTTTTTTTTCTATGATACTGCGGTCAAATTTGTTTTTGATGCATTCTGGTGCATTTGTGATGCGTTTTACCGTGCTCCAGTACAGTCCAGTGCAGGAAAAATGCAGCATGTTCTACTTTTTTTCTGGAACGCCCAGGTGTGAACTATACCATTGGGAACCATATAACCTACTTTTCATGCATTTTTGATGCAGAAAAAAATGCACTGGACTGCATGTTGTGTGAAATGGCCCTTAAGAAGAAAGCATTGGAGCATTAGCACTTTTAATAAATGAACTTTTTTTGCACATCATTTTTGCACTTTATGAACTTTTTTTATGGAATGATTTATGTACATAATTTTTGCATGTGATGAACTTCTGTTGTGTCTGGACACTTTATTAATTGTATGAACCTGTGGATATGAGTCAAGCTGTTATATATATGGACTTTTGTATATAATTTTGGGCACTATTTGGCACATTACACTTTATAATTAATTTTTGTATTCAGACACTTTATTATGAATTTTTGATGAATTGTTTATTTTTATGCAATATATATTGATATAGTTATAGACAGTCACAGTCTTAATTTTATGAAAGAAAAACATGACCATGAAGGCTCATGGGATGTATGACATAATTTTGGGCTAGGCCAGAAACCAGGAAGCAATTGAAGAAATGTAAGAAAAAGCTTAAAATTAGTAAATGTATATTACCTTCCTATCTATTTACTAATAATAGCAGCATAACCACTTGCGGACCAGCAACATACCCATTCGTCAGTGAACTTCAAGTGGCTATGCCAGGATGATGCCCACAACTGCAGGCATCATCCCAGTACTGATTTTTAGAGTTGACAGTCGGCTGTCTTGTAAAAGCAATCCTATCGGCTAACATTTGACGGCATTGCACGGGCGTGTGCAATTTTTAAAGCGTGGTTAGTATGTATTTATTCGGCTTAACATTATCTTTTATATTTTACAAAAAAATTGGGTTATGTATTGTGTTTTTTTTCATTACAATTTGAAAAAGTGTTTGTTTTTTTGTTTTTTTAAATTGTGTTTGAAAAACCACTGTACAAATACTGTGAGGTTTATTTACTAAAGCTGTAGAGTGCAAAATCAGACTCACTTCTGCATAGAAACCAATCAGCTTCCAGGTTGTATAGCCAAAGCTTAACTGAACAAGCTGAAGTTTAAAAGCTGACTGGTTTCTATGCAGTAGGGAGTCTGATTTTGTACTCTCCAGCTTTAGTAAATAAACCCCTAAGAGCTCGTTCACACTTGACTGTTTTACCAACGCTTGCCAAACGCCCCTATAGCATTTGGCAAGCGTTGGTCCAGCGTTTGCGGAGCTCGGCAAATGCTCGGCAAACACCGCATGCACGGTTTAGTGGTGGTTGCTAGGCGTCTGCCGAGCGTTAAAAACACCCCACAAACGCCTATAATGAAGTTTAAATGGTGTTACCGCTCCGCAAATGCCCCGCAACCGCCGGCCGGGCGTTTGCGGAGCGGCACCATAGACTAGAATAGGAGGCTTCAACGCCTCCTGACTCGACCAGAGGCGTCCGTTTTGCTGTGAAGCGACGCTAACGTTCCCGTTAGAACAGCACCATGTGCTGCAATGTGCAGAATTGTCCGAGGCGTTTGGGAAGCGGTAAAAATGCTTCCCAAATGCCTCTCTGCGGCCTGCACACAATGCTAGTGTGAACGTAGCCTAAGTGACATAAAAATTGCAACAAAAATTGCAAATTACTCTCTAGGGCCTCTGCTTAAAAATATATAATGTTTGGGGGGGTCTAAAAAATTTTCTCTCAAAAAATACTGATTGCTACAGAAAAGGCTTGGTGTAAAAATAGTTCACTTTAACGATAGATGCACTTTAATTTTTCTCAAACACACTCTCTCCTTTCCCTGAACCTTCTTCCCTCTCCCTTCTCTGTTTAACTTCATTCCATCTTTTATCATCTTTCTGATAATTGATGCACTTAGTTCCATGTTACCACCTAAATATTATACACTTTCTTCTACTTTTAGAGTTCCTTAGGACTCCTTACTAACTTTTTATAATAAATTTAGGTATTTTAAAGCTAAAACCAAAATTGTATGTAAACAGATTTACACATCTACTAGCTGAAAATGTGATTTTCTCATGTGTACCCAGTCCATTTATTACCAGTAATAATAGAAGGAAAAGTGGTAGGTCACTCAGATGCATTTTTCCAAGGTAGCCGGCCCAGTAAAATCCCCGCTGTGAAACGCTGTCTAGTTAAATGCTTACAAGGCCTGACGCAGTAAGTCTGGTATTAGTTAGGATCTTCCCTATACACACCTGTTCCTGCGGTTTTAGCTCAGCGTGTTCTGTAAGAGAAGGCGGATAAGAAGAGAAGATTCCCCTGCTGAAATATAGGATTAGGAATATTCCCAAAGAATAGGAGATAAACCAGGGTAGTGTGAACTGTCCTCCCATGCAATAGGCTCAAGCAGAATTACAGCTTGTAAAATAGGTCTCCATCAGTATCCTGGGAGACAGAGCTACTTGGGTGTTCCAGCTTCCTAGCACCACTGATAATTAGTCTTCCTACCAACTCTTAAAGACCCATCAACACGTGCACTTTTGTGTTTAACCTTTTCACTGCTGGAGAGGAAACCCTATACCCCCCTGCTGTTCAAGGGTGCAAGATTTTATGCAAATGAACTTTCTCCCATTTTAACAGAGGCTGATTCTGTCCTGAAAGAACAGTGACTGTAAAACAACTTCAAAAAGCATCAAAATGCATCCACATACAACGTAAATAAAATGCCAAGTAAGGGCTCATTCACACACGCACATGCTTTTTTCTAATAAATACCAAAAAAAGTGCAGCGCTGGATAGTGTGAAAAACGATCAATTCATACAAAAGTCTGTGCTAATTAGTGTTATGCTCCATGTACACTGCAGCTGATAAACTCACATTTAGGAGCTTTTCTGCGTTTTTTTTCAGCAGCCCCTGAACTCTCCCTAATGTTTTCCTATGTGTCCATGTACACATAGTCGTTTACAGTTGTTTACAGGCAGTTGAGTTGACAGTCGTTCTTTTGAACGCAACAAACTTGCGTTCAGGAGTAGATTTTATCAGTGTTTCAAATGCCAAATGCTTGTAAACATGTGTAAATGTGGCTAACTGCATTTATAAGCATTTGCGTTTGGAAATTTTTTTTAACTCTTCCATTCCCAGATGCTGTCCAGAGCCTTTTTTCAACATGAAAAAATGCATGCAAAGCGTTTTCCCGGTACTCAAATGGACCTAGTACACCATACTTTGAGGTTTCGCATGAAAGAAAATATGTTAGATACTGCTGCAATAATTTCTGCACAGAAATGAGCTGAAACACCTCCAAACATCAAAAAAAAAAAGACAGCTAATCTCAGCAAATACTGCTCTCTCTGCTTCTGCTTTCTATTTCTCTCAAAATGTCTGAAATAGTTAATATTTTACTGTTTTTCAATGCATTCTGGGCATTTTGGAAGGTCTCTTAAGGTTATCTTAAAAAAACGCTTCTAAACGCAAACGCTCATAAACGCGGTATGAAAACGAGGCAAAACAGACTTTTTTAACCAATTCAATACCGGGCAATTTTACACCTTCCTGCCCAGGCCAGTTTTCAGGTTTCAGCGCTCTCACACTTTGAATGACAATTGCGCGGTCATACAACATTGTACCCAAGCTAAAATTGTATCATTTTCTTCACACAACTAGAGCTTTCTTTTGGTGGTATTAAATCACCACTGGGGTTTTTATTTTTTGCTAAATTAACAAAAAAATACCAAAAATTATGAAAAAAACACGTTTTTCTTTGTTTCTGTTATAAAAGTTTGCAAATAAATAATTGTTCTTCATAAATTTAGGCCAAGATGTATTCTGCTACATGTCTTTGGTGAAAATAACCCAAATTAGGATGTATTTTTTAGTTTGTAGGAAAGTTATAGACTATGGGATATATCTGAATATTGATCAATCCTGAAGTACTGACAGCCAATCTAATTTCTTGAGGTCCAAGAATGTCAGAACAGTACAGATATCCCCCAAATTATCCCTTTTTGCAAAGTAGACAGTCCGACTTACTTCATAAGAGGCATGGCGAGTTTTTTGAAGTTGTATTTTTTTTGTCATAATTTTTTGGAAAATGAAAAAATTAAAAAAATTAGTTTCACTATTTTTTTTTTTACATACTATCACCAGTGCAGTACAACGTCATCATATAACTGGTATGGCGGTGATCAGGGACACTGACTGGTGACAGTATGAAAAAAAATATATATATATTGTTTTTAATTTTTTTTTATTATTTTTAATTTTTTATTACATTTTGTTATTTTTTTTAAGATTTGTTTTTCATGTTTCACTATGACCAAAGTAGTACAATGTTACTATAGTAACATTGTACTTTTTTTTTTACACAATTTGCTTATAGCAAAGAATTACTTTGCTGTAAGCAAGCATTTACCTGAATGACATCGATTCATTCAGGGGTTTTTTTTTTTTGTGCTTAGCTGTGATTTGGCCACAGCTAATCACATGACATGCAAAAGTCCAAGAAGAATGGAAAAACCACATTCAGTGCATCAAGAAAGGAGGCAGATGACTCCTCTATAATCCTGGTGAAAAACAGCAAACATGCAAGAGCTCTTAACAGAGCTATTGGGCTTTTATATTAAAAAAGCCAACAGTGCTTTAGGGGTTAACCCTACACGACTCTCCAGTTTATGGCGCAGAGATAGTTGTCCCCCTGGCTCCGCTTCAACTCCATGTTTCCGCCAGTAAATCATACAAGGAATAAGCACTAATAATGTACTATATATAAGAAGCAAAGAGAGGCGCACTGGCCTAGTGCATTAACTTTAAAAATTAGATTTATTATAAATAGTAAAATACTCACAAGAGAAATAAAATCAAATGAAAAGCGTGTCACAAAGGATGCAATGTGGTTCAAAACCTCTGAAGGTGGTCTGGTGGGGGACTGTAGACCTCTGGATAGCTGGTGATTGACGCGTTTCGAGGTTGTACCTTTTCCTCATAGTTTACTATGCTTAAAACTAAACACTTTATTAAAAGTAAAGCAATGTACTCACAATAGTTGAAAATTGTATAGCAATACTGGAGCTGCAGCTTTTTCCTGCATGAAAGAAAGGTTCTTGCTGGCAGAGGTAGAAGATCCTGCGGAAATTACGAGCTTAAAATACTCACATTTATGTGCATTTATATGTGTTTATGCACATATGCACAAAAATTTGCAGATTTGGAGCACACCTTTTTTGTGCACGGCCAGAACGCACATTTCTGTATGTAGACATAGCTATGTGCATCAACTTTTTGTAGGAGAGTTACTAAAACTGGTGCACAGAATCTGGTGCAGCTGTGCATGGAAGCCAATCACCTTCTAACTTTAGGCCAGCCATACATGGGTCGATTTCCGAATGATTTTTCATTCTCAAATCATACCTAAGAATAATCTGCCGATTTTAGCTCTGTTAGTGGGGCAATGGTACCGGATGATTTTCGTGGTTCCTCCCAATTTCGTTTATCGGGCATGCTGGAAAATACTTGAAAAACTGCAGATTTTCGAAATCATTGGGGCACCATCGGATTACAGAACAATGTTTTCAATTTTCGAAATTCGACCCATGAATGGACTGCTTAAGTTATGCTTTGACAATAAAGCCTGGAAGCTGATTGGTTATTATGCACAGCTGCACCAGATTCTCTGCCACCAGTTTTAGTAAATCTCCCCCATTGATTACTCCAGTGCTGCATTTGGATGTGTACAAAACTATCTGCTGTACGCATTAAAGTACAGCGTTTTTTCCGCACCTGTGAATGAGCCCTAAAGGGTAAGATTTTATTTCAAATGAAGAATTTCTAGGATACAAATGAGTTTGTAGTAGGGCTTTTAAAGGTTTAATGTGTATGGCAGACTGTGATTCAACCCAAGAGCATCACTATTGATAGTTGCTTAGTGTAGGGGGTTAACAAACAAGGGACAATGAGCATTAACAATCAGCACTGGTGATGGAGGTTTGCTGCATAATTAAGACATACCTCCCAACTTTCTAAGATGTGAAGAAGGGACGCTTATCAGCTAAACGAACAAAGGCAAATGACAGACCCTTTCCACACCACCATTACATGGAGAATTATTACACAAAGATGATCATGTAAACCCAGAAGTGCTTTTTTTTTATACTACTACTATTCTTTTAGACTTAACATTATACTAGACATTTAGACACTTGCACTTGGGAGGCATTAAAAATACTCACCTGAGCCATGTTTTTACTGCCTTCCAAATGCTATCCTTTAAACTGCAAAGGCAGCGTCCGGGGGGGTTGGTTACACATATGCCATGCCCGTGATGCTTTGCACTACCATCCACCGAACCTGACCTATACAAGTGAATGAGGCCATGCTGCAACCTCTCCACAACTGCATACAATTTAGAGTGGCATTTAGGTGGGTAAAACAGGTGGTGAGGATCGTCTCCTCACCGCCTGTCAAATGCATCTAAAAGGAGTTCTGAGCATGGAACGTTTTATGGGGAGTGACAGTTCTTACCAGTAGTGGAAATGCGCTCTAAGACATCATTCACATATAAGCACAGTGGGAACTTGCTTTCTCACACTTGATTTTTTTACACATTGTGGAGTACTTGCACTTGTTGTGCATAGGGCAGCCCAATCACTTGAATGGGTTCCCCTACACACAACAAACACCCCAAAGAAGTTTCACAATTTTTTTGGAAGTAGAGAGTGGCAAGGTTTTTCACAGCGCATTTTATTGCTTTGTAGCACATTTGCCACTTGACAAAGTGTGCATTTCCTACTGGGGGACCATTAACAATTAATGGCACCGCAAGTGCAACATACATTGGCAGTGTGCTTCTGAAACACGTGGCAAATTCGCTTTCTCTTTGGCTTTGTTGCATGTTCCAGCAATTCCCAGGTGTGAATGCAGCCTAAAACTATTTTTGCTAGGTTAATAGTGCATTTTATATACAGGTATATACATCAGACTAAAAAGAGGCACAAACGGGGAGGAAAGAGGGACAGAGGGACTTTATTCCCAAAGGGGGGGACAGTCCATTCAAATCAGGGACAGTTGAGAGGAAGCCATGGGGGAAGATGTTGGTGAGTTTTTAAGGTGCATACTCCAGGGCTGTCGCCTGGACTGCACTATCTATGTGGTTGATATACTAAAGGAGTAGAGCATGTTCACTTTGCAAAGCAAGAGTTCACCCTAAAAATAGGGTGAGGTGTTCACCTCAATCATCCAATTATCCATGTACAAAAAAAGCCCACTTTTTTAATTCCTTTGGGTAGTCAACGTGGGCAAAGCTTTATCTTATTTACTATACTCTAAGAGAGGGCTTCTCAATCAGAGATCCATGGAACCCTAGGGTCCCTTCAGAGGTTGCAAGGGGTTCCTTGAGCAATGAGCAATTTCTGACTCTCAGGTAAGTTCCCACTGACATCGTTGTTCATTTTAGTTTTCTATAAGGGGATAATTCTTCCCACTAGTTTAAGGAGCAATCTTCCCACTGACCATCACACTCTTGTTTTACGAGTTGTAGATATAGGAATTTCCTGACACCGGAAAGTTATTTCAATGGTTCCTGTATGCTGAAGGGTTGAGAAAGGCTGGTCTAAGAACATTCCCTTTGCTACGGGAACTGTCTCCACTTCTTTAGTACATCAACCGCCTTGGGGTTGATTTACATTAGAACTAGGAAATTTTCACTTTGCATTTTGAATATGCACAGAGCTTTATACATAGGTTGAGGCAGTGTTCATGTAAATCACAGTCAAGTAAAAAAGAAATGAAAAATTAGGATTTTTTTCTCTGCTCATAATTAGATGAGTGAATTGAAAATAGCTTGTCTTACGCCATTCATACACAAATAGATTTTCAAATGAATGTTCAGACGGACACTTGTTTAACATTTTTTACAAACATTCTCAGTACATTCAACAACTCAAGGAATATCATTTTAAAGTACTTCAAAAATGTGACTTTGGAACAAATGGACTTTACTGAACAAAAATCATATTCACTATTAGAAATTTGTTAATTTGAGAAACAATTTCCAGCCTGTTCTTTCTAATTTTCTTGTCAGTGCGGTCAAAATGTAATGCCCATTTGACCCACCAATGACTAGAAAATGAAACGAATGTTCTTAATGTGAAAGATTTTGAATAAAATTCTACTAGCGTATAGTCAGCTTATTTACTAAATCAAGGCAGGCCATAGATGGGACCGTTTTTTTATTCAACCAGGGGTTGAACCAAAAAAGAAAAACTGACCCAATTCCTCCATCCACACATTCGAGGTGGATGGGGGAATCTTCCCACGGTGCTATCGCATTCTGACAGTGGGGAGAATTAGAATACACTGATCAGTATTGCAGGTTATAGCCTGCAGGGCCGTTGGAGCAGGGGAAATTCGACAGGGCGGTTGTACAGAAGTAGATCAGTACATTGACTTCTGTACAATGACATGGATCCAATTTGGCTGGTCTCTGAACCAGCCAAATTTGGATATATGTATGGTAGATTTTAGTTGAGTTTTCTAAGTGAACCTTTTTCAAGTAAGCATAATGCACACTATTGGGATAATTTGCTAAAGAAGTAGAGGCTGTTAACTTATCTAAATTAATGGTCACTTAACTTAGGAAATATGAGGAAGCTGTATTGTTTTTGGATAACCAAGTTCAAAGAAAATATAAAAAACAGGGCTTATACTTGTTCATGATTAAATGTTTGAAGTGAACACAGCTATTCACTAAATATTCTCTTTGCCTTGTGAACAGTCTCTACCTCTACTCTCTGCAGCAACTTCTGCATCTTTACATTTTTACAAATACATAATTTTCCTGGTTGATAAAGTCCCTAGAGTTTGGGAAATGAAAGCCTACAAATTAGTTTCACGTCCAGTGATCACTGGCATGCATTTATGACTATGCCCCATGAATAGACAGGTCCACCTGCACATATCAAAGACTGAAATTTCTAAATCAATTTTTGGGAGGAACAACCCATTAATCTAGTTCATTTTCAGAGCCTGTAAGTTTTATTGCTGCTTTCTAATATCTCCTTTTGTTGTTTTTTATTACTGTTTGGTGCTACTCAGTTATGATAAATGAAGCCATGTACAGAGCCTGAACACACATGATAAAAATCCTTCTATCATAGTGTTTACTTGATTTGTTATCTGCTCCTGAATGGTAGTAGGGGGACAATGAAAATGCAATCCATTACCTTCACGTGAAACATATATTACACAAAAATATTTTATTCAGTTAAATGGTATTGTGTATCCTGCTTGCAGTGGTTTGTAATGCTCTGCGTAGCTTTTAGAATTTAGGAGTTACTAAAACTGGAATTTGGAAATGTGTTCACTTTTCTCCATCATTTCATTTACTATTGGATACAGTCTCCTATCTAAAGACCAAGTTGAAATCAGTGTCTTGCTGGCTTGCCACAGTTTTTACATGGCGGACCGACAAATGATCATTGTATAACCACTTGAACAATTGTTCAACTACCATGCACACTTTGATAGCATGAGGGTGCATTTAAATGCCCATGGAGCAGTAAGGGGAACAACAGAATTACATGTTTGGTGCCAATCTTATTTTATCATTACATTTCCCAATTTGGATAAACTAACAGGTTCTAGCATGGTGAAACTATCATATGTGTGTCAATTCATTGTTGATCATTTTGTTTCAGTTTGGTCATCATGGGTCAGAAAACTGTTGCTAAAGTCAATTAGATTTGTATGAGGAAGTGTTGCTACCCAAATCTATAGTCCTCAGTGCAACCAAAGCTTATGCTTCTGCCACCTCAAAGCATCCCATTAACTTGTGGATATTAACTTATTTCTTATTAACTTATTAAAATACTTACATCCACTGTGAAAAAAATTCGTTTGGCTCACCCATCCTTTCCACTTCTCTCCTGCCACCCCTTTTTGCCTATTAAAACCCCCTTCACAAACTGTATGCAGGTTCTTGGTCAATACTGGGTCAGGGTTAAAGAACTGTCCACCCACCATCACTTGACTATACGGTGACCTTGCTATTGCCTGTCTGGATTCTCAGTAGTGCAAATATACATTAAATGGCTAAACGTTTGTGGCTAATAGCAGAGGTTCACATTAGAGACGCAACAGCGACCAGCTAAAAAAAAAACACATGGTGGATAGACAGCTGCTTAACACTTGGTACTTTAAATTAAAGTGGTTGTAAAGGCTAAAGGTAAATAACCTTCAGCCTTTACAGCTCCTTTAGCAGCACAAACCTTCTGTGCTGCAGGATCACCCCAGCCCCCCCTATACTTACCTAAACCTGATCTTGATCCAGTGATATGCACAAGAGCAGAGGCTCTCCCGGCTCTGTCCCTCCTCACTGGGAAGATTGATAGCAGTGGGAGCCATTGGCCCCTGCTGCTGTCAATCAAACTCCATGATGAGGGAGCAGGGCTGAGTCACCCTGTCTGTGTCAATAGATGCAGATGGGGAACCAGGAGTGCTGGCGGGGGAACGAGAAGAGGCTGCTCTGTGCAATTCCATTGTGCAGAGCTGGTGGGTATAACATGTTTATTTAGTAAGAAAAAATTGAAGGTTTAATATCACTTTAAACCTATGTTTGCTCATGGGATGTGACTAGCCTCTACTGCAGTCATAGAGTCCGTCAGTGATACATTGCAGGCTCAACCTACATTTTCTAAATGGCATTTAAATACAGGCCAAGGTGAAGAATAGTGGAGCATGGATAGTGATATCTGCTCTCTGTTATAAATGGCCTCCAATAAGAGGGTTATTCTCCCTAATGTGGACACAGACAGCAAAAAAACTAACTTACATCCAAAATTTAAAAAGAGACACATTTTCTCAAAAGTGTTTTCCTATCAACATTTCTCCTAAACTTGCTGACATGAGCAGTAGTAAAGGTATAGGTAAAGGCTGATTCACATGGGCCGAATATTGTCCGGTATCGGATGCCTCAATAGAAATCGACATTCGGCCAGTATGTACAGCAGCCTGTCCAGCTTCTGTTGAATGGGCATGCTGGAAAACCAGCAGCCAACTGGCATCCAATCAGTGCTAACAGCCAGTGGCTGCAAGCTCTGATCAGTGTGCCCCAGGTGTGGTGGTGGGGGACAGACCCTCTATCAGAACACAATAGCACAGTGGGGGAGATCACTGTACTAACTATGCTTGTGTTAGTTATAGTGGGTACCAAGCTTTAATATTCACAGTTATCTATTATAGATATGTCTGAAAGGGTCGCTGTAAATTAAAAAAAGGAATCCCAAACACCCAACAATATTATCCCTTAAATTGTTCAACCTAACCCCTGACCCTATACCTATTCCTAAAGTGATTGTAAACCTATTTTTTTAAAATGACAAACATGTTACATTGTGGACAATAGTTTTGCACAGAGCACCCCCGATCCTTCTCTTCTGAGGACCCTACTGAGTGTCTCTTGCTATAGGGGCACTCGTGTGGGCTTGATCCCGAGGCAAGCTGTATGTGTTCATAAGCACACAGTGTGGCTTAGTCCCGCCCCCACCCTCTCCTCACAGGCTGTGATTGACAGCAGCAAGATTCAATGGCTCCCACTGATGCCTCCATTTCCAGTGAAGAGAGAGTGAAAGAAGAGAGTCGCTACACTCTGGTATAGTGCTGGATCGAAATTTGGCTCATGTGGGGGGGGGGCTGGGGGCGGCGGGGGGTGGGGGGGGGGGGATTAGTGTGAGAAGCTGGAAAATAAAGATTTTTTTTATCTTAATGTATAGAATGAAAGTAGAAAACAGAAAAAAAAACCCATTTACCTTTACAACTACATTAAATAGCCCCTAAGGCCTGAACACTAAAATGACCTTTAATATATGTCTAATTAAAGTTCTGTTTCATTGAACATTAGAATAAAGCATGCTAGGCATACATGCAGTAAAATGAAGCATTTAACTTATATATATAATGATTTGCCAAAGCCATTCTATTAAATAGAGAAAGTCAGAATGAGGACACTTCTTTGTAATATCCTATATTAAATAAATGGAACCACTTGACACCTCAAACACCATGTAAAATCCACAAAGTACATACAGTGACCTGACTTCATAATATTAATCAGACAATAATATTTACAGTGTTCTGATCTATAAAATGGAGCAAAAAGCCATATGCTGTTGTTATTCATCAAGAAAATCTAATTGGTTTTAAATATATTTTTTCCTTGCCAAGGATTTCAGTTAAATCTCAAGTGGCATATTCCACAATTAAAAGCTTACTCCTGATAATGTGGGAAACTTAATTAACCTTGGCCAGTTTTTGTGTCTAATTTTACATGAGTGTTGATTAATTTAGATTTGCATTCACAATGACACCCTTTCATTTAAGATCATAATTGCATTGACAAATTGCATGAGCATATGCTAAAGCAACAGTTCAAGATAGGTAAACAAACATTTATTTCATATCCTCCCTGGCCACTGAGCCATGAAATAATCACATGCTAATACACCACATAACAATTATTGGACCTTTCTGTAGATTCATTAATTATTTAATTATGTATGTCATTAATTAAAAAAGTATTTGTTAGACGAACAATATATTCTGTGAATTTTGGGCTCGTTGTCTGACTGAACAGAAAAAAGACATAAGGGTGCATTTTTAGGAGACAACTGACCATTAGGCTCCATGCACACTGGCTTAAAAAATGCTGCTCCTAGAGGAGTTTAGCGTTTTGCCTGTAGAAGCAACTTATGTTATTCTATGTGTCCAACCACATTAGGTATTTTTTTAAAAACATAGTATTTTGAGGCAAAAAACCCTTCTCTTTTGTGTTCTTGACAGTGTTTTTCTGGCTGAAAAAACACTAAATTCTCCTCAACACTCCTAAACGATAGTACAAACCGTTCAGAATAAATTTTTTTTTTCTCTGGCGTTTTTGTTAAACCAGTGTGCATGGAGCCTTAGACTTACATTTTTTTCAAACACTGAAAGTAATGGAATTGATTTCATCAAGAGTAGAGCATTTTCATTACGGAATGTTCAGTAGACCAGGGATTTCCTCTCAACACAAGCCAGACCCCCTTCTACAGCTTTGTAGTATTTTTATTTATTTTTTTAATCTTAATTTAAATGCCCCAAATACTTATTTAAATCCATAGTCATGTAAAGTGCCAGGCTGCAAGCCTTCTACCTTCCATACTGCAGAGTGGGAGGTTCTTACTTTAGGTGTCCACATTGTTGCCTGGTGATATGGACACTTCCCATTGGTTGTTTTGAGGCGGGGAGCTCATAGATCCTGCAGACTCCATAAAGAGGGGAATGACAAGACCAGTTAACAGCAGGCCTAGACTGCAGTGGTGGATCACTGGTCCCCCACTAGTGGAAGAGTCACTGGCGAGGGACATGTGAGGGCAGAGTCAAGTAAGTAATGGCTTAAATGTGTGTATAAAACTTTTATTTTTATTTTTTGGTTGGAGTGGGTAAGAATAAGAACTCTTGACAGAGCTCCATTACAGAGATTTCCCCTAATTTACTTTCAAAGTAAAAGTGGTTTTGACAGTCAGAAAGGTGAGAGAAGATCTACAACAGGCCCATAGACCCTTACTAAGCTAAATGAACATTATCTTTACAAACCAAATATTCCCAGCCTCCTCTCCTTTAAAAAAAAGCACACCTACATAGTATCAAATCTAGGAAAAATCAAGGAAATACAATTTTTCAGAAGGTCAACAAAGGCAGCATCTACAGAGTTTTCAGCACAAGTTTCTTTGAATTATACCAATTTAATTGTCATCCATTTTTGTTCTGAAGTGCTTCTAATGTCATATGCGCTGATGGTATTGTGTCTAAGGGTTAGTGTGCATATTGGCATTTGTGTTTTTCTTCTGACGTGTTTGAAATTCGAAATGGAAGTTTGTGCAAGGTGTTCTCAACCACATACCCAAAAACTGTCATTCTGTTGAGAAATTTGACTATTGTACCTAACTTGACCATAAACTAACCACTGGGGAATACACTTTGTTCCCTATTGATTTGAATTAAACTTTACTCACATTGGTCCAGCACTATCACATACCTATCAGATCTCACATCCAAAACATTTTTTTGGAAACATGCTGCATTTGACATGCCTCTGAGTTTGAAGGCCATGTACATGCTTGTAATTGTAGGAGTGGGGCAACAACCGAATCCCCTAATCCTATAGTACACACGATCAGAAAATTGCACAGTTTATGCAAATTATCCCAAGGGACAAGCACAAACATTTTTCTTGTATGATATTAAATTGAACAATTTTTGTCTAATCAGTACAGCATTCAACCCCAAAAAATTGGAAGACCAAGCATGTTCAGGATCGAAAGAATACATTACAATATGATACAACACATTACATCACTTCTGCAGTTGTATTCTATCATACAAGAATTTTTTAACTTTAGTAACCTATTGATTTTCGATATGAGACTAGCATGCAAAAAAAAAAAAAAAACCAGACGATCATTCGCTCAATATTCCCATCGTGTGTACAAGGCATATTGCTTACACTGCTGACACGGCACACCCCCACTGAATGGGTCCTTCCTATTCAACACAAACTCTGAAACTCTCCAGCGTGCCTTAAAATGTCTGTGCAATGAGAAATTCCAGTACACAGTAGAGCCTGTAATCAGCACTTTAAGAATAAGAGAAAAGGGAATTAGCAGTGCACAAAATTATAACTACTAGTTGATAGAGACAGTACAGAAATTTAAAATTTGCTTTAGAAAACGTCAGGTCAGGTTCCCTTTACACAACCAATCCTGTACTAGTAATGGATTAGCATTCTGCTAGTGCAGGGTATAAAGGCAGAGTCATGGCAATCACCCCTGCTACTGACCTGTTTAGAGAAGGCTTTGTTAAGTCTTTGCAACTGACCCTGTTAATTATATGTAAGTGAAACAAGTGCAGGATGGAATTTATATATCTATCCCATAGGCAATTAAACTTAATTAAATATTCTTGGCTGTAAAGTTTAAATTGAAATGAGCATTACATTTCAAGACATGGGCCTAGCTGAGAGGAACAAATTAGTGAGTATTTTCCCAAAGTCTCTGCAAGAAGTGTTGGATGATTTCTGGTGATGTCATTTTTTTTCTTTTGAAGCAACTACATTAAAGTGAACCTGTGCTTTGTTCATGTAGGGCAAGCAATAGGTTCACGTTGTTGCTCCTTTCTCCAGTAGCACATCCAAGCTACTCTAGTAGGAGCTTACACAGAGCTGAGGATTTTCTCTCTATCCAAAGTGACAAGGCTGAGTGAATCAGTAAGCACCAGTGATGACCAATCAGGGGTGGACTGACAACTCATGGGGCTCACGGGCAATAGGGGATCATGGGGCCCCGGTGTCCTTGCCCAAACTCAAAGCCTATGAAAAAGGTACCAGGGGCATCTCATGGGGCCCCCTACTGACCCCAGGCTCTCGGGCAGTGCCCGAGTTTCCAAATGGTCAGTCCGCCCCTGTGACCAATGAGAGGAAGTGGAGTGAGTCATGTGCAACCCCATTCCTTTATCATTATTGGGTATTTGTGAACTGGGAAAAACAAAGGTTCGCTTTGAATAATTCCAATATTTGTAACTAGTAGTAACTACTACACCTCACAACTCTAAGGTGATTTCACAAAATTTCAAATTATAATATTTTTAATGTCCATGTGACTCTATAGGCAGTAATGCAAACATGTAAATTTTAAGCCTTGTATATGATCCTTCCTCCTTTGTATATCATAGCCGAGTTGGTGCTTTGGGAGCCTTTCACTGTTCTAACCCGGTGTTCCTCAAACTTTTATCATTCAAAGCACCCTTTAAAATTCTGCATAATCTTGAGGTACCCCATTCAAAATGTAGAAAACTAAACTAATAGTTTTACACAACGCAGCAACATCTGTAGGACACCCAACATTAGAGTGGATTTATTCTTCCAAAGCAAATGCTCCTTTGCACACTCATACTGAATAGTGTTCCAAAGTTTCTCTTCTCCCTCATTTTCTCTCCTTCACTCAGCTAATGTGACCCCAGTGCTGAAGGCGAGGGGCAGGGGAGGGCCAAAGAAGGACGTTGTGCAGGTGCCCAACCTCCTCCATTTCAACAGATGACGTCATTAGATATTTGGATGCCGGCGGCTAGAAGGTTGTAATGAATCAAAATCAAATATCGGTGAAGCGCTTACAATATGACACAACAAATCAAATATCATATAACCTCATACCATAACTCTTTATCATAAACAGAAAAAAAAAAAAAAATACATAAATATATATATATATATATATATATATATATACAGCATAGCTCTTAAAGCATAAAAAAGTGAGAGTCCCCTACACCAACCAATCTTCGTGCAATCTTCAATCGATATATTAATTCTTGTGATGACAACAATATGACTTCAGTATAAATAAACACCGCCATGCCCTTCACCACACCTCATGGATATCTCCTCACCTTATATCATAGACTCCACTGCAAAAGGAGGGTCAATTGCGCTTTTATATTAGAGACCACGATGTTCTTCAGCATTCACCTTGTCATTACCGATTACGCAGGAACAGATGTATTAAAAGTAAGCAAAGAAACGTCCAATAATGCAGACTGCTAGTTTATTTTCATAAGAAAGTTAAAATTCCACTCACATATTAAAACATAGAGGCATATCATAGGCTATTAGCATACTTGACTTTCTAAAATGATATCTAAGCTTCGCCCAGCTTGATGAGGTCACTGTCTGCCTGACGCATTGTGCCCCAGTTGGTAGCTGCTTTCCTGATTCATTTTGACTTAAAGCGGAGTTCCAGCTGAAAAAAATAAAATAAAAGTCAGCAGCTATAAAAACTGTAGCTGCTGACTTTTAAAATACAGACATTTACCTGTCCCTTGGTCCAGCGGTGTCCTCACCACCACTGGTTTCACCGGCTGTCTTCTCTCCCCAGCACCTGCATCTTCATTGTGGGTACCTGGCTGTGACAGGTTGCGGCTTCACAGCCGGGTGCCCACTGCGCTTTGTGAATGACCCCGTAGTCCCTTTGTAATGTACAGCGCTG
Organism: Staurois parvus; assembly: GCF_062004578.1. Lineage (NCBI taxonomy): Eukaryota > Metazoa > Chordata > Amphibia > Anura > Ranidae > Staurois > Staurois parvus. Next base: position 7,145,589 of record NW_028318197.1, on the reverse strand, counting down.
AGTGAACTATTGGCGCTTTATAAATACTGTATAATAATAATAGTCTTCTGGGACATGTCACGTGTCTCAGAAAACTACGTGGAGAGAGGGGGGGAGGACAACTTCCACTTCCGATCGCCTAGGTGATTGCAGAAGTGGGAGCGGGTACCTGTCAAATTTGGGTACCCCTCTCCCCAAAGATGCCAATCCTTAATGGGGAGCGGGAGACAAAGGGTTAAAGCTAAACTTCCCCTTTTGGGTGGAGCTCCGCTTTAATTTGAACTATTATTTATTTTTATTTGTGAGTACTATTTTAAGGTTGTAATGGTGCACAATCAAAACCTGTGGCTTTGTATAACTAAAAGACACGATTGAGCCACTTTCTGGCTTGTATATAATTTTTGGGCAATTTTTAGGCATTTTGACATGGCATTCCTGAAGAAACTTGAAAGCACCCCAAATATATAGCCTTACAGCCCTGTCTCGGGATAACATGTAGCATGGTGTAACAGAAAGGGTGTCAAGTAACAGATTTACATGTTAACTGTTTCACCAATGCAAGGAAAGGCAAACAATATCCTGATCACTACAATAGTATTCTAGTGAGTATCTACTAGTTATTAAAGTTTTAAAGTGACCCCATTGCTATGGGCTCAAAGCTAAAGTAAAGGCAGCCTGTAAAAGAAAATGCTGTATACTTACCTTTGTGATGGCCACTTTCTTGTAACTCTGCTGTGTTGCTGATCTCAAGCAACTGCAGGCATGCAATACTTCTGCATGTATTGAATACCTGCTCCCCTGCTGCACACCATGGTTCCACTCGCTGACTCATACATCCTATAGTGTAGTGAGTAAGAGCTGGGGAAAGGAGCACATGATGGGAAAGCAGATATTCTACACACCCAGAAGTTCTGGATACCTGCAGCGGTTGGAGAATAGCAATGTAGTAGAATTTCTAGCCACAAGCCACTGCAGTTGTAAGATTGGGATGAGGTGGAAATATGTATTACTGCAAAGAAATGTCACCAATAGAGAGCCTTCCACAGAGATATGGAAAGCTGGCAAATGACTCCAACCACTTGAAGGTGGGAAGTTGACAGATGACTTCCAGCTGGAAAAGAGGTATTGGATTTAAATGAGACTTTAAACAACTTATAATAAACTTCTGCAAAGACAAAAAATATGCAATCAATTATGTAAAAGAAATGTACCTTTTTATAGTACTACTGTCAAAAAGTTATCACAAAGCTATTTATAAAGAATCAAACAGCTCAAATTGATAGGAAAGGGATATACATATATATATATATATATATATATATATATATATACAGAGGGGGAGAGAGAGAGAGAGAGAGTCTATATGTAACCCCAACAAAATGTACAAACACATTTTCCTAATAAATGTCAATCAAAACATACTCCTTGGACTTGTCTTGTAACCGGTTTTACCTGTCGAACCATGCGTATATTGAAGCCATAGTTGCTATTTAACTGTTTAAAATTCCATGCATTAAGGAGCAAAAACTGACATATTAGATCATTATGGGCTCCTTTAGTGTAATTGTATGGGAAACTATTTCTGGAAATTAATCAACATACTTCACATGGCAGACCTTCTGTGTTTTAGGGATATTAATTATCTGACAAGGTGGACCTAACAGGTTTCCAATATGGTTCTTGGATAGCAGAGGAGAAAGGAAAAGAAGTAAAATTTGCAAACTTGCTGAACTTACCTGCTTGAATTAAACAGACCAACATATATTAAAAGTCAACTTACCTTATGTGTACTTGTGGCATGCCTTATTGTATGCTATTTACTCCAGCTACTTTTCTTACTATATACTGTATATACTACTCTATAGCTTAGTTGATTATGTTCAGTTGCTTTACTAAACTGCAGGAAAATCAGCAGTCACCAACAGGTGATATAACTTGTGCTAAAGAGGCACATTTATCAAAGTAGCAATTATTGCATTTCTGCTTAATATCCTCTGCTTAGTTTTTTTGCCTTTTTAATAACAGGTGCAGCCTTTAAGTTAAAACCCTCCTATGTATTTTATTACAGATATCTATATACTGTAGCACAGACAGTCAGAGTGATTCTAAAGGTTATTTTTCTTTTAAATAACAAACCTGTTATACTTACCTGCTCTGTGCAGTGCTTTTGCAAAGAGCAGCCTGGATGATCCTCTTCTTGGGTCCCTCGCAGGCTCTCCCTCCTGTCAGATGTCCCCCACAGCAAGCAGCTTGCTATGGGGGCACCCGTTGCTCCGTGTGTCCATTCACGCACGGAGCTGTGGCTTGCCCCCCCCCCTCATTGACTGACTGGCTGTGATTTACAGCAGTGTCAGCCAATGGCTCCTGCTTGCTGTGTCAGCTAATGGCTCCTGCTTGCTGTCTCAGCCAATGAAGAAGCAGAGACCCGGGACAGCTGAGGCTGTCATTCACATCTCTGGATTGCGATGAGGTCCAGGTAAGTATTGAGGGGGCTGGGGGCACTGCTGCACACGGAAGGGTTTATTCCTTCATGCATAGAATGCATGAAGGTAAAAAACCTTGAGCCTTTACAACCACTTTAATGTAGCACTTTAGACAGTCTACATTCGCTTTAGTCCCTGCATTCAAGGAACTTACAATCTATCATCCGTGACTCACATGCATACTGTACATACACATACTAATCCAATTTAGACAGGAGTCAGTTAACTTGCAAGCAAGTTTTTGGAGTGCAGGTGGAAAACCACACTCAAGAAGAATATGCAAGCTTCATGCAGGTGGTGTCTGGGTTGGGTTTCAAACCGAGGAACTAAGGTGTCCGTTTATGACACAGAGAATAGCTGTGATTCAACGGATCTCAGCTATTCTCTGGTCATTCACAGTTTATGACACTCAGGAGAACATGTCAGCCCTTCGCTGGAGATCTGTGTTCTCCCTCCAGATTCTCCAGCCCAGAGCTGGAGAATCGGAGGGACCGCAAACTAAGCAGAGATAATTTACCTCTATTTAGTAAACTGATCTTTTACTGTAATCTCACGAGATTATAGTAAAATCAGCCGTTTTCCAGAGTTTGTAGACCGTTCTCCAGCGTTTGGAGACCGTTCTCCCTTCGTTCGGAGAACTGCTTCATAAACTGCATTCACAGGAGAACTGTGTTCTCCGAGAATGCCGGAGAACTGAGCAGCGATCTATTGCCGCTGGTTCATAAACGGACACCTTAGTGCTGCAAGGCAGAAATGCTAACCACTAAGCCATCGTGCTTTATCTGTTACACCCAGCAAAGTCCAAAATGTGGGGCACACTAATTATTACAACAGTTAAGACCAGTTCTCCCATTTTATAGATTGGCAAACTGATGAAAAGTAATAAAGATAGACCTAAAAGTGAAATGCTTGCATGCTAAATAATAAGTAAGTGTGACACATGTAGGCATTTATTTCCTTTCACAGAGATTACATTATTCTCAGATGAACCCTTCATCTGCGTTTCTCTCTAGGACAGTGCCATTATTGTTTGGGTACTATCCAGAATTAGCATCTACCTCCTGAAATAAGATGCTGGCTCAAAGGTGCCATAAACCAGCCATTGATGGATTGAAATCCGACTGGTTCAGCAGGGACTTTCCAGGAATTTCAATCCACCTATGGACAGGCTGGTTTTACAGATGTCGATCCATTGATCGACTTCAGTAAAACGAGCCTATCAGGGTCTTTTTCATTTGATCGCTGCTGGAGACTATAACCCCCAGCAGTGATCATTATATGCTGATGGCTGGGAAACCCCATGCTGCCAGAATACAATAATTTGACAGGAGGAATTTCCCCATCAACACTGAATGTAATAATAGGGGAATTGAGCAATTTTCCTTACTGCAACCACTGGTTGCTGGAAAGAAAATTTATTGACTCCAACAGCAAGAAAATTGCTTAATGCCTGCTATAGTCATGTAAATTCTGGTACCTGTGCAGTGATTGGATGCATTCACGTTACAAAACTAAAATGTTCAGTCTGACCACTGCTTAGCAGAGGAATCAGAAATGCTTCCTCCTGCCTGCAGCAGGTTTTTGACATCACTTCAGCCTAAACACAGTCACTGGACAGACTGGAAGAATCATACTGTTCCGGCATATTTTGACTAGGGATGAGCTTTGGTTTGAGTTTGGGTTCGGTATGAACCTATGTTTGGCCAAACCTGGAAAGAACCTGTCAGTGTCGGGCCAATCAGCTGCAGGCATGGAATTACCCAACCTGCAGCTGTATGTACACAAAGGAACAATGATGCTCATGCCATCATTGGTCTAATATGGCCACATTAAATCAATGACATTAACTTGATATGGCCATGCAACCATATTAGGGCAATAATTTCAGCAGCATCCCCGCCCCTTGGTATATGTGCAACTGTGGAATGAGGAATCCCCTGCCTATAGCTTATTGGCCTAGCACTGACAGCTTACTTTTGAGATTGGACCAAAACCGGGTCCCGACTGAACGCAAGGAATCAGGAATTTTTTCATGCAAACTTACGGAAAAGCCAACTTTAATATTTTACTGTAAAGCAAAGAAATTTAAAATAAAAGATTAAAAAATCCAGACTTGGTGCTAGATTAGTATAAGGAAAACTAATGCAGTATAGATAGGATTTACAGCAGGACTCAAGGCATCCTTCCAGAATGAGTATTTGATTAGGAGGGCAGATGACTAATAGTGAAGTCTCTTCTTACAGGATGTTGTACCAGGTGTGAACTTTAGCCAATGGCTTTCATGTTCACATACACCCTGCTACTCATATTCAAACATGGGTAAAGTTCACACCTTGCTAGCAAAGTTGTAAACTGCAAAAGTAAACAGCCTGGCTTGAGCTGTTATTTTCTTTTTGTTTTCAATGTAAATATTAAAATGGTCTTTATTGAACCTAGTTGTTTTACACATTTAGCGGTACCCTGGTTGGAGTGTTCAGACTTTATTAATATTGTATTGCTTCAGAATGCTTGAAAAAACAACAATCATCTCTTCTTGCTTTGTGCTGAAGTTAATGTTCATGTTAGCTGAAAAAGTGTCAGGCAGGGGAGGGAGCTCAGAACTTTGCTTGACCTTACCTGAAGGACTCTGCAAACAAAAGTGACTCCATTGCTCTCTCGCTTTTCTATTTTAGTGTCTGCTGGGTGCCCTGACATTGTAGCCACTCCCTGCCACTTAGGAGCACGATTTACCTTTTTACAGTGCAAACATTACTTGTGCCCTTTATATCCAGTTTTCAGACACGTTAATGGCTTTTACATAAAGATTAGCTAAACTGAGCATATGCGTCTGCTTGCTTATATAGTTATATATATGCAGTTTTGTTACCCTAGGACAGAACTAAAAAAATATAACCAACAAAGCTGGGGATCCTAAGTGATGTCATTGACCAGATATGATGATGACCATATTTGATCACTAATCTCACCCAGTATCCCCATCATTGTGTTTACATTGCAGCGGTGCCAGAGGTTTGTCACTTAGTGGCACTAGCATGGGGAGACAGCATCGGCTGGCAGCAGGGAAACATCGCTGAGACATTACGGTAGATGATAGAATGACATAGCAAGACAAAGTGATTGATGATGGATTTAAATTCAGGCTTTGTTTACATTTTTATGGCATTTCTATAAACAGACTTTCTCATAATATTGTTGTCTTTATTTACTTTTGAATCATTTGGGAAGGAGTAATAAGGGGTATTAATGAAGGACCCCCATATTCAAAAACAGGCTTCCAGATTCTTAAAAGTCCCTCTCCCCAGGTTGAATGGCAGGATGGAATGCTTATCTGCAAGTTATCCCCCCCAGTGTTCAAAGGCATGCTGCCTGGTGAGGTTGCGTTTGGGGAGGTGGACAGTCCACATTAAAAAATGGCATGGGTTTTTCCATAAAATTGCAAACAGGCCCTTATTCAGGCATGAAGCCTAGGTGGCTGGGAAACGCAGGGCAATGAGTGTGCACCCCCCTGCTTAACCACACCAGCCCACGTTCCAGTGATCATTGGGAGGATAACTGGCACTCCTTTCAAGGCACCTTCTCCCAAAGTTGAGGAACAGCGCTTTTTCCCTATATCCTGTCCCCCAAAAGGGACGTGGAGGTTTGTGGCCAAAAAAGGTTCTGAAAGCCCACTTAAGAATAAGTTGGTCCCCAGATAACTGATCCCATCCCCCCAGGGAAATTAGTACTATTAGTAGCTATAATTACTCCCCCAAAAACAATTTTTTAAAAGGAAACATAAGGTTTCACAATAATAAGGTATTATTATTGTTTCTATTGCTTGGCCACACAAAGCCAGAAAACATTTGTACCTGAAAGCATTTTAAAAACGATTGCCAAGTGTATAGCAAGTATATTTAATTCAAAATTCAAACACTACATCCTGCATCTTAAGGGCCAGTTCACACCACAAAAATGCACTCTGGATGCATTCCAGATATATTTTTGCTTACAGTTCACACCACACTCTGTTCTGGAGCAGTTTTGATGCAGTTTGCTATATTCCAGTACACTTCTGTGCAGAAAAAATGCAGCATGTTCTATTTTTTTTCTTCACCGGAAACTGACTGGAACTGACTGCACTAGTGTGAACTAGGGCCATTGGAATACATGGAAAACACTGTGCATGCATTTTTGATGCAGAAAAACTACATTTAATGTGAACTAGCCCCAAGGGACAGTTCACACTACAAAAATTAACTCTGGATGCATTCTGGATATGTTTTTGCTTACAGTTTGCTATGTTCCAGTACAGTTCTGTGCAGAAAAAAATGCAGCATGTTCTACTTTTTTTTTCTGCTCCAGAAACTGACTGGAACTGACTGTGCTAGTGTGAACTGGGGCCATTGGAATACCTGGAAAACACTGTGCATGCATTTTTGATGCAGGAGAAAAACACACTAGACTGCATCTAGTGTGAACTAGCGCTAAAAGTGATGTAAGAGCAAACCACAATTTTCCCTGTACTCTAGATCATATGCTTACAAAAGTTGGGGTCCTCTGCTATAGGGCATTGCATTGTATCTGGTGGCTGCTATATGCAATGCTCTAGTGATCCTCTTAAAGCGGAGTTTCACAAAAAGGGGAAGTTCCACTTTAAGGACTGCTTTAAGGATTGGCACCTTTGGGGGGAGTGGGTACCCGAATTTGACAGGTACCCGCTCCCACTTCCAGTCCGATCGCCTAGGTGATCAGAAACGGAAGGTGTCCTCCCTCTCTGTAGTCTTTTGGGACACATGACAGGTCCCAGAAGACTACAGGACCATTCAGGAAGAGCAGCACTACTCGTGCATGCGCAGTGGGTACCTGTCTGTGAAACCACAAGCTGCAAAGCTGGGTGCCCATACTGAAAATGCCGGCCTCCTGCAATACAGGACAACCAATGGGGGACACACCACAGGACCGAGGGACAGGTAAGTGGTTGTTTTTTTAAAAATCAGCAGCTACAGTTTTTGTAGCTGCTGACTTTTATTTTTTGACAGGGTGAGTGAAACTCCGCTTTAAATGATTCATAAATCTATTTGTGAATAATACCCTATGTATTGTTATTTACGAATCCCAGGACATCAGGCAACATCCTCAAAGAGAGAAGAGCTGTATAATGCATCCCAATAAGCACTGTTCTTCTACTAGGGATAATTAAGTCCTTTTACAGTTTCCTTTCTATTATACACAAACAGCACAAGCAATTAATCTGTGAGCAGATAAGGTGGGAGATGCTCCCTATCTAAGTCCCCATCAGAGCAGTAGAGAAAAGGGTTTATCTCAGGTGTCTTAACCTGCACTTATCAAGAGGAAAGCCTCATTTCCAGAATCCAGCATTGTAAATGAAGACTCCAGGTCTTTATTGATTGCTTTACAGGGGTTTTCGGCTTCCTTTCCTCTGTAAATAGCACAAGCAGAACCTGTGTCTTTTTTACACCCCAGTGAGTCTCACTCTCTGTACATATCCCCATTACACTTACTATTACAGCACTGCAGCCATTCAGCCCCCCAAAACGTGACTCCAGCAACCTTCCCATCCTTTGTCATTAAAGCAGACTGGAGGGAAAAAGTCAACACTAAGGCTGACCTCCTGAGTGACACTGTTCTAAAGTCTAGCACACAGGTGCCACATTCTGGAGGCTGCTTCTTCCTGGCTCTGGAATTCCCTTGATAGGCTTAGCAATAAGATTCCCAAATAGTCATCTAGTCTGTGCCATCAAAAAGCCCTAATCTTTCCTGGTGACCTTTTACCCTAATACTGCCAAATCCTGTCTGCTCCTCTCCCTCATCTAACTGCATATGAATCATAAACAGGAGCCATATAGATTTTACATCTGTGCACAACAAGCACCGAGGAATACTCTGCTGCTAACATCGATGCAGTTTATAAAACACTAATGAAGGTTGTTACTTGAGTTTCCAGTGTCCCTCTTTTAAAATGGGACTTTTCTATTTTATCCCTTTAAATATTAGTAAACTGAATTGGCAGTCTTTGAAAATTGACTTTTTACAGAATATATATATATATATATATGCAGTTATAAAATATTTTTACATATATATATTTATTACTCATTTATGTATTTGTAAGGATTCATTAATAGTCTACAAATCGTGTCACTAATGCTTTCTTCTCCTCTTCAGCGTCCAACTATCTGTCTATCTCTTCTATGTCTGTCTGTCTGTCTGTCTGTCTGTCTATCTATCTATCTATCTATCTATCTATCTATCTATCTATCTTTCTGTTCACTGTTTTTTTTTCATTCAATACCTCTTTGGGCATGCAGTTGTATATCTGGTTGAAGGGGTTGATAGTTCAGGTATGTTCTATTGCTGGTATCCGGCAATAAATTTAAGTGTTGCAGCAATTACACAAATCATTTTAACAAAGCATTGTACAGCCATTAGTGTTTACATAGTTTATAAATAATTGTCACTTGTTGTGTTCACTTTAGTCATCCTTCCTGTCATTTAAAAAAAATGACAGTTTATTATTATTGGCATTTATTTTATGAAAATTGAATTCACTTCACATATAAGCTAATCAATCAATCTATCTATCTATCTATCTATCTATCTATCTATCTATCTATCTATCTATCTATCTATCTATCTATCTATCTATCAGTATATATAAACACTATACATCTAAGATATATATATATATATATATATATATATATATATATATATATATATATATATTAGATTGTAGGCTCCAAGTAGCAGGGCCCTCCTAACCCTTTTGTATTGAACTGTATCGTGAGCAAAACTGTTGGTGCTATATAAATACTGTATAATAATAATTATAATTATATATATATACTGTATATATATATATATATATATATATATATATATATATATATATATATATATATATTACTGTGGTAAGAAGAGGCCACAATGTTTCATCAATATACAAAATAATAGTGAAAATCGATCCTGAAGTGTATAACTGCCTCCTGTCATGTGGATATGTAAAGTAGTAAGTGGAGAAGGGACTCAACCACACTGACCAGATTATTTGACTAACATCCAGTATCTGGTGCGTTGAAATGATTGAAAACAAATTCACAAACCTTAGAGTCATAAACTATTCCTTTATAACCCGCACTGCAATAATTGCACGGACACAGCTTCATATCCAAAGCTGCAGAGCCATTCCAAATTTTAAACTGAGCAATCTGTATTACAGGACCTCCTATGACCCCTGTGTGTCTCCCTGTAATTATAGATCGCGCTGTATTCATTGTAATAAATGGCAGACACATCTCAGCTTCCAGCCGTATGGCATCGCTGTTCCTGGGGTTTGTCCAGGAAATGGTTAATCTGAACCCTGTGTGGTATCATCAGAAACCAGCTAGTCTGTGGACTTCTCTGATTTTGCATATTTACGGCTTTGAAAGCCACTTTTCCCACTCTGGTGACAAGTAACCCAGCCAGTCCAGGAAATAGAGGTATTCAGAAGACAGGACACTGCTACAGCGGGGATCGGTTCAATATTGATCAGCCATCAATGATTATTATCAATGATTATTATTGTTACATCATTGTTATATTATTATTATTCAAGTTATATTTGTGTATTATCATTATTATTATTGTTATTTTTATTCCAGTTCTATGTGTATTATTATCATTATTATTATTATTATTATTATAATGATGCAAGTTCTATATGTGTATTATTCTTATTATTAATCTTCAAGATCTATATGTGTATTATTATTATATTATTATTGTTATATTCTATGAACCAGTACTTTATTACAGTGGTTTTATTGATGCTTTTGTGTATGCTCTGATGACATTTGTATATATATATATATATATATATATATATATATATATATAAATTGCAGTATTTCCAGGTAGAATCCAGATATCTCTATTCAAGAGAAAGTTTTTGTTAAAAAAAAGTATTAGCTATCAGTAAAAGTATTAAGAGATAGGTATAGAGGACAGTAGACACTTTTTAGATAGGTTACTACAGAAGAAGGATACACAACGATGATTGTATATGTATTCTCCCTTTTTGACAAGTACCACTCTGTAATTACTCTGTTTATATGTATACAAATAAATCTGTCTGTGTGTATATAT